>NC_069501.1:1055949126-1056249126 GCF_027579735.1 Bombina bombina | reverse complement strand
CATGAGGAAAACCATTGCATTCAAAAGGTGATACTCCCGTCACATCCCTCTGACATTCACTGTACTCAGTGGAATTGGGCTTCAAAATGCTCAGAAGCACATATCAACGTAGAAATCTTAGCACAAACTTACTTCACCACCTCCATAGGAGGCAAAGTTTGTAAAACTGAATTGTGGGTGTGGTGAGAGGTGTATTTATAGGCATTTTGAGGTTTGGGAAACTTTACCCCTCCTGGTAGGATTGTATATCCCATACGTCACTAGCTCATGAACTCTTGCCAATTACATGAAAGAAAGAACTTTTTCCTGAGAAACAATATGATGTAAAGCCGGTCATGTGACCGCAACTGCCAAGCTCAAATTACTGTCGCGACTCAGAAAGGCACTACTTCCTGGTACACTAAGTACCAGAAATAACTGTCTTTTTCAAACCTGACAGTTTAAAATGTTGCATCGTTTTATTTTAAAGCAAAGGGGAAATGAATAAGCTGCTGAAATAGAAAATTTTGCCTTACTTTCAGTTTAAACTCAAGTAAATGTGTCAGAAAATAAAGCCTAATAAAAACATTTTACTCTTTCTTTTTAAAAGAGTTTAAATGTTAGTCTCACACATGCTACAGTGGGGCCTGCTTCATGCCCCAGTGTAACCAATACAACAGGATTATCTATGTCCCAATAAAAAAAGCAGTGTTTTTAATTTGTTAAGTGCATGGTTTCCCCAACTGGAAGAAAAAACGCACTTACCTGCTCCACTGTCTGGCATGTAGACAGTTACAAGGTATGAGAGGACACGGTTTCTCACAGAGACCTTTGAAAAAGAAAGAACAGAGTAGCCAACTCTGGCTTTCTAAACTAGGGCAGCAATTGTTAGGAAAACGTAGTAAGTACCTCTTTACAAGTTCCCAACTGCTTTAAATCCACCACTACCCGACTGCAAGGAATGACATGGAATACGGCTATACTCCAAAACTTGCTTGTAGATGAAATCAAAATTTTTCTTCAGACACCTAAACTTCACCTCCTCCATGCACGAAGGCAAAGAGAATGACTGGGGGTTGTGGGTAAGGGAGTGATACTTAGCAGTTTAACTGTGATGCTCTTTGTCTTCTCCTGCTGGCCAGGAGTAATATTCCCAACAGTAATTACTCAAGCCGTGGACTCACCATATTTTAGGAAAGAAAATAAATTAATTCTGCAAATTTATATCCATGCTCCTATATATGATATATATAACAGGCTTGAGAGAATGGGAAACTGAGCAAAAATTAATTAAATTTTAAATGTTTTCTGAGAACACTGAATGAGCTGGGGGCGAAGCTTATAACTGTAATTTTGGTGGGGACATTGTCATTTTTTTGGCAGGAATTTTTGGTGCCAAAAAAAAACAACACACGAAATGATGACACGTCACGCAATGACATAAATAGCATCATCACATGCGCGACATGCAAAGCTGTAGTGAATTTCTAATACACCTCTCACAGGTAAGAACTTGATTGTAAATACAAAAAAAACTAAATGTACCTAAAAAAGCCTAGTGGATACTTCTATTATAGCTGCATAAAATGTGATTATCAACATTCCATGAGACTAACATAATACTTAGCATCCTAATTTATAAATAAATTACTAGCTCTAAAAAAACTCCTGTACGTTTCACAGACTCTACCAACCTTTACAAATATTTAGCCCCAAATTAAGTCACTAAAAAAGAGCACTGAATTACTGGCATGTATACAAACAATATATAACAACTTTACTTAAAAAGTGCCCAATCCATAGCTGAGAGTCTTGTATAATAAAAGTATATATTTACCGTGTAGGAAACCCATCCACATATAGCAGACAGCCAAACCAGTACTGAAACATATTAGCAGAGCTAATGGTACAAGAGTATATTGTCGATCTATAAAGGGAAGGAGCAGATGAATCCCTGCAACCGATTTACAGAGAGCCTTATAAAAAGCTTTCCCATAGGCGAAAACATGGTATCATCAGGCAATACTCCCTTCACATCCCTCAGACAAACACTGCCCTTAGAGAGTAACTGGGCTACAATATGCTTAGAAGAGCCTTTCACTGAAGAATCAAGCACATCATGCTTCACCACCTCCTAAGGAGGCAACGTTTTTTAAACTTAGGTATGAGTGAGGTGGGAGGTGTATTTATAGGCATTTGAAGTTTGGAGAACTTTTCCCCATCCTGGTAGGAATGTATATCCCATCAGTAACGAGCTTGTGGACTTTCGCCACCTATATGATAGAAATACATTTTTATAAGTGCCTGAGTATCTCACTGAACACCCCCCCCCCCCCAGTTTTTCACTTGACTCTCCCTTTAATTCTTTCAGTATTCCTTGTTGAAAGAGTAGCATTGCACTACAGGAATCTAGCTGAACACACTGTATGAACCAATAGCAAAAGGCATATATGTGCAGCCACCATTCAATATCTAGCTCCCAGTAGTGCTTTGCTGCTCCTGAGCCTACCTAGGTATTTTATTCAACAAAAGATACCAAGAAAACAAAGCAAATTATATGACAGAAGTAAATTAGAAAGTTGTTTAAAACTTTATGCTCTACCTGAATCTTGAAAGATTTTTTTTTAGTTTCATGTCACATAAAGGAACAGCACACTGTACACACCAGTAGATTGGAGTGTATGCCCATTTCACCTTGGAGGTTGGTGACATGCCTGCACTGGAAAACGATTTTCAATGTTTGGCTGAACTCCTATAACCTCCTCTGCCCTGTTTGTAGGTTCCATGAGGAGGAAAATGGGTCTCAGATTGGTCAGAAAACCCCTTTCAAATGACATGTAGAGCAGTAATCCTTGCAGGAGACAAAAAAATTGACTAAGGAATCATGGGAAAGTAGGAGGGATTAAAGCTTTGCGGGGTGTTTTGCCTCCTCCTATAGGACTGAAGAAATTAAACTCTCCAAAAAAAAAAGCCTTTCCAATTTATTTTTATTACCAAAATGTGCACAATCTTTTTATATGCACACTTTCTGAGGCACCAGATCCTACTGAGCATATTCAAGAATCACTGTATATAATGTACATATCTGCATTTGTGATTGGTTGATGGCTGTAACATGATACAGGGATCTAAGAAATAGAAGTATTTTTGAAATTTGTAAAAGAAATCTACAATGCATTTGAATTGAAACTATTGTTATTACATAGTCTTTATAGTACATGTGTTGTTTATGCAACTTTACTGTATTTAATGGTCCTTTAAAAAGGAAAAAAAAATCCCATTGTTTATTAAAAAAAAATGAATTCCCTTAATTTCCAATCACTGAAAATGCATGCAAAACATCACAGAAAAGACACAGTTACTTGGTAACAAGAGTTTAATGTTACAAGATTAACAAAATAAAAGGCACGTAACATTAAATTGATGTTGAAGGTGAAAGGGGCAAGCCCTTTAAAAAAAGACACTATCAGGTCACAAAAAACAGACTAATAAGCATCACTTGTAAATAAAATGGTAAAACAGACTTGTACAAAAATATAGTGCGCCCCCCCCCCCCCCACTACATGTGCCTTGAGGAAGACCTAATGCATTCTAATCAACCTTACCATTCCTTAGCTGTGTTGGCAACAATTAAATTAAGAGCCATATTGTATTTGGGGTAAGGGAGGGATCACTGTTTTTACATTCAGGTGGGCTATTCAAACTCCTCTACACTCCCCGTAGCCCCATACACAGCACAACTCTTCTTTTAATAAGGATATTACTTCATGGCTTGTTAAACAGGAAAACGAAAAACAAAATGAACACTTTAAAACTGCATTACATTATGTTAGTCTCCTAACTAGTTTTATTGTGATGCTCATTAAGAGTCTTTTTTGAGGACTTGGTAGTGTCACAATATTCCACCCACTTCCAGAATGAATTGCTCTGCAATTCTCTCTGGTAGCTGAGAGGTTAAATGGTGCAAAGACACACCTACAGCCAACTGAGTACAAGGGGCACTTACGTCTTTCTATATATGTTAATGGATATAGAGAATAATGCTAGACTTGTACCTGAGTCACAAACAAGGACATCTTTCTCAACCTCCACTGAAAGGCAGTATAAAGTCTTTGAAGACACTTACGGGTGCTTTGCAAGGCTTGTGGTGCATTTCTCAGATTGTTAGGACAGTGCAGCTACAAGAAGCATTCAGTGAATGGTGAAATAGAGGAACACAATACACACTCTGGATTTTTTTTTGCATTACATGATTAAATACTATACCGACCAATGTACCTGGCTCCTATAATATAGAGTAGCAGGCAATGAGACTATCAGTGTCTCCTTAAACCAAAAGCCTGAAAGTATTTGCTTAATTCAGATCAAAATGCATTATAAAAGTAATAGTATGCACTTTACCTGTAATACATCTGTAGGTACTAAACCTCATCTACATTGCATTTTACAGCATAAAACACCTACTGTATAAATGTTTTCAGATAACTGAATAAAACATTTACAACATTTTTCATTTAATAGTTTGCTTAAAAAATTAATAAAACGATAATGAAGGTAAGTGAAGGAAACCATTTAAGTTGTATAAGGGGTCCACCGGCTTATACAGTATAATACCTGTATCATTTCATTCCAACAAAATAACATAATTTATGTAAGAACTTACCTGATAAATTCATTTCTTTCATATTAGCAAGAGTCCATGAGCTAGTGACGTATGGGATATACATTCCTACCAGGAGGGGCAAAGTTTCCCAAACCTCAAAATGCCTATAAATACACCCCTCACCACACCCACAATTCAGTTTAACGAATAGCCAAGAAGTGGGGTGATAAAAAAGTGCGAAAGCATATAAAATAAGGAATTGGAATAATTGTGCTTTATACAAAATCATAACCACCACAAAAAAAGGGCGGGCCTCATGGACTCTTGCTAATATGAAAGAAATGAATTTATCAGGTAAGTTCTTACATAAATTATGTTTTCTTTCATGTAATTAGCAAGAGTCCATGAGCTAGTGACGTATGGGATAATGACTACCCAAGATGTGGATCTTTCCACACAAGAGTCACTAGAGAGGGAGGGATAAAATAAAGACAGCCAATTCCTGCTGAAAATAATCCACACCCAAAATAAAGTTTAACGAAAAACATAAGCAGAAGATTCAAACTGAAACCGCTGCCTGAAGTACTTTTCTACCAAAAACTGCTTCAGAAGAAGAAAATACATCAAAATGGTAGAATTTAGTAAAAGTATGCAAAGAGGACCAAGTTGCTGCTTTGCAGATCTGGTCAACCGAAGCTTCATTCCTAAACGCCCAGGAAGTAGAAACTGACCTAGTAGAATGAGCTGTAATTCTCTGAGGCGGAGTTTTACCCGACTCAACATAGGCAAGATGAATTAAAGATTTCAACCAAGATGCCAAAGAAATGGCAGAAGCTTTCTGGCCTTTTCTAGAACCGGAAAAGATAACAAATAGACTAGAAGTCTTACGAAAAGATTTCGTAGCTTCAACATAATATTTCAAAGCTCTAACAACATCCAAAGAATGCAATGATTTCTCCTTAGAATTCTTAGGATTAGGACATAATGAAGGAACCACAATTTCTCTACTAATGTTGTTGGAATTCACAACTTTAGGTAAAAATTCAAAAGAAGTTCGCAACACCGCCTTATCCTGATGAAAAATCAGAAAAGGAGACTCACAAGAAAGAGCAGATAATTCAGAAACTCTTCTGGCAGAAGAGATGGCCAAAAGGAAAAAAACTTTCCAAGAAAGTAATTTAATGTCCAATGAATGCATAGGTTCAAACGGAGGAGCTTGAAGAGCTCCCAGAACCAAATTCAAACTCCAAGGAGGAGAAATTGACTTAATGACAGGTTTTATACGAACCAAAGCTTGTACAAAACAATGAATATCAGGAAGAATAGCAATCTTTCTGTGAAAAAGAACAGAAAGAGCAGAGATTTGTCCTTTCAAAGAACTTGCGGACAAACCCTTATCTAAACCATCCTGAAGAAACTGTAAAATTCTCGGTATTCTAAAAGAATGCCAGGAAAAATGATGAGAAAGACACCAAGAAATATAAGTCTTCCAGACTCTATAATATATCTCTCGAGATACAGATTTACGAGCCTGTAACATAGTATTAATCACAGAGTCAGAGAAACCTCTTTGACCAAGAATCAAGCGTTCAATCTCCATACCTTTAAATTTAAGGATTTCAGATCCTGATGGAAAAAAGGACCTTGTGACAGAAGGTCTGGTCTTAACGGAAGAGTCCACGGTTGGCAAGAGGCCATCCGGACAAGATCCGCATACCAAAACCTGTGAGGCCATGCCGGAGCTACCAGCAGAACAAACGAGCATTCCTTCAGAATCTTGGAGATTACTCTTGGAAGAAGAACTAGAGGCGGAAAGATATAGGCAGGATGATACTTCCAAGGAAGTGATAATGCATCCACTGCCTCCGCCTGAGGATCCCGGGATCTGGACAGATACCTGGGAAGTTTCTTGTTTAGATGGGACGCCATCAGATCTATTTCTGGAAGTTCCCACATTTGAACAATCTGAAGAAATACCTCTGGGTGAAGAGACCATTCGCCCGGATGCAACGTTTGGCGACTGAGATAATCCGCTTCCCAATTGTCTACACCTGGGATATGAACCGCAGAGATTAGACAGGAGCTGGATTCCGCCCAAACCAAAATTCGAGATACTTCTTTCATAGCCAGAGGACTGTGAGTCCCTCCTTGATGATTGATGTATGCCACAGTTGTGACATTGTCTGTCTGAAAACAAATGAACGATTCTCTCTTCAGAAGAGGCCAAAACTGAAGAGCTCTGAAAATTGCACGGAGTTCCAAAATATTGATCGGTAATCTCACCTCCTGAGATTCCCAAACTCCTTGTGCCGTCAGAGATCCCCACACAGCTCCCCAACCTGTGAGACTTGCATCTGTTGAAATTACAGTCCAGGTCGGAAGCACAAAAGAAGCCCCCTGAATTAAACGATGGTGATCTGTCCACCATGTTAGAGAGCGTCGAACAATCGGTTTTAAAGATATTAATTGAGATATCTTCGTGTAATCCTTGCACCATTGCTTCAGCATACAGAGCTGAAGAGGTCGCATGTGAAAACGAGCAAAGGGGATCGCGTCCGATGCAGCAGTCATAAGACCTAGAATTTCCATGCATAAGGCTACCGAAGGGAATGATTGTGACTGAAGGTTTCGACAAGCTGCAATCAACTTTAGACGTCTCTTGTCTGTTAAAGACAGAGTCATGGACACTGAATCCATCTGGAAACCCAGAAAGGTTACCCTTGTCTGAGGAATCAAAGAACTTTTTGGTAAATTGATCCTCCAACCATGATCTTGAAGAAACAACACAAGTCGATTCGTATGAGATTCTGCTAAATGTAAAGACTGAGCAAGTACCAAGATATCGTCCAAATAAGGAAATACCACAATACCCTGTTCTCTGATTACAGACAGCAGGGCACCGAGAACCTTTGTAAAAATTCTTGGAGCTGTAGCTAGGCCAAACGGCAGAGCCACAAACTGGTAATGCTTGTCCAGAAAACATAATTTATGCTTACCTGATAAATTCCTTTCTTCTGTTGTGTGATCAGTCCACGGGTCATCATTACTTCTGGGATATAACTCCTCCCCAACAGGAAATGCAAGAGGATTCACCCAGCAGAGCTGATATAGCTCCTCCCCTCTACGTCAGTCCCAGTCATTCGACCAAGAATCAACGAGAAAGGAGTAACCAAGGGTGAAGTGGTGACTGGAGTATAATTTAAAAGATATTTACCTGCCTTAAAAACAGGGCGGGCCGTGGACTGATCACACAACAGAAGAAAGGAATTTATCAGGTAAGCATAAATTATGTTTTCTTCTGTTATGTGTGATCAGTCCACGGGTCATCATTACTTCTGGGATACCAATACCAAAGCAAAAGTACACGGATGACGGGAGGGATAGGCAGGCTCATTATACAGAAGGAACCACTGCCTGAAGAACCTTTCTCCCAAAAATAGCCTCCGAAGAAGCAAAAGTGTCAAATTTGTAAAATTTGGAAAAAGTATGAAGCGAAGACCAAGTTGCAGCCTTGCAAATCTGTTCAACAGAGGCCTCATTCTTAAAGGCCCAAGTGGAAGCCACAGCTCTAGTGGAGTGAGCTGTAATTCTTTCAGGAGGCTGCTGTCCAGCAGTCTCATAGGCTAAACGTATTATGCTACGAAGCCAAAAAGAGAGAGAAGTAGCAGAAGCTTTTTGACCTCTCCTCTGTCCAGAATAAACGACAAACAGGGAAGAAGTTTGGCGAAAATCTTTAGTTGCCTGCAAGTAGAACTTGAGGGCACGAACTACATCCAGATTGTGTAGAAGACGTTCCTTCTTTGAAGAAGGATTTGGACACAAGGATGGAACAACAATCTCTTGATTGATATTCCTGTCAGTGACTACCTTAGGTAAGAACCCAGGTTTAGTACGCAGAACTACCTTGTCTGAGTGAAAAATCAGATAAGGAGAATCACAATGTAATGCTGATAACTCAGAGACTCTTCGAGCCGAGGAGATAGCCATTAAAAACAGAACTTTCCAAGATAACAATTTTATATCAATGGAATGAAGGGGTTCAAACGGAACACCCTGTAAAACGTTAAGAACTAAGTTTAAACTCCATGGCGGAGCAACGGTTTTAAACACAGGCTTGATCCTAGCTAAAGCCTGACAAAAGGCCTGGACGTCTGGATTTTCTGACAGACGTCTGTGTAACAAGATGGACAGAGCTGAAATCTGTCCCTTTAATGAACTGGCTGATAAACCCTTTTCTAAACCTTCTTGTAGAAAGGACAATATCCTAGGGATCCTAACCTTACTCCAGGAGTAACGTTTGGATTCACACCAGTATAGGTATTTGCGCCATATTTTATGGTAAATCTTTCTGGTAACAGGCTTCCTAGCCTGTATCAGGGTATCAATAACCGACTCAGAAAAACCACGTTTTGATAAAATCAAGCGTTCAATTTCCAAGCAGTCAGTTTCAGAGAAGTTAGATTTTGATGTTTGAATGGACCCTGTATCAGAAGGTCCTGTCTTAGAGGTAGAGACCAAGGCGGACAGGATGACATGTCCACTAGATCTGCATACCAAGTCCTGCGTGGCCATGCAGGCGCTATTAGAATCACAGATGCTCTCTCCTGTTTGATTTTGGCAATCAATCGAGGAAGCAGCGGGAAGGGTGGAAACACATAAGCCATCCCGAAGTTCCAAGGTGCTGTCAAAGCATCTATCAGAACCGCTCCCGGATCCCTGGATCTGGACCCGTAGTGAGGAAGTTTGGCGTTCTGGCGAGACGCCATGAGATCTATCTCTGGTTTGCCCCAACGTCGAAGTATTTGGGCAAAGACCTCCGGATGAAGTTCCCACTCTCCCGGATGAAAAGTCTGGCGACTCAAGAAATCCGCCTCCCAGTTCTCCACTCCCGGGATGTGGATTGCTGACAGGTGGCAAGAGTGATACTCTGCCCAGCGAATTATCTTTGATACTTCCATCATTGCTAGGGAGCTCCTTGTCCCTCCCTGATGGTTGATGTAAGCTACAGTCGTGATATTGTCCGACTGAAACCTGATGAACCCCCGAGTTGTTAATTGGGGCCAAGCCAGAAGGGCATTGAGAACTGCTCTCAATTCCAGAATGTTTATTGGAAGGAGACTCTCCTCCTGATTCCATAATCCCTGAGCCTTCAGAGAATTCCAGACAGCGCCCCAACCTAGTAGGCTGGCGTCTGTTGTTACGATTGTCCAGTCTGGCCTGCTGAATGGCATCCCCCTGGACAGGTGTGGCCGATAAAGCCACCATAGAAGAGAATTTCTGGTCTCTTGATTCAGATTCAGAGTAGGGGACAAATCTGAGTAATCCCCATTCCACTGACTTAGCATGCACAATTGCAGCGGTCTGAGGTGTAGGCGTGCAAAAGGTACTATGTCCATTGCCGCTACCATTAAGCCGATCACCTCCATGCATTGAGCTACTGACGGGTGTTGAATGGAATGAAGGACACGGCATGTATCTTGAAGCTTTGTTAACCTGTCTTCTGTCAGGTAAATCTTCATTTCTACAGAATCTATAAGAGTCCCCAAGAATGGAACTCTTGTGAGAGGAAAAAGAGAACTCTTCTTTTCGTTCACTTTCCATCCATGCGACCTTAGAAATGCCAGAACTAACTCTGTATGAGACTTGGCAGTTTGAAAGCTTGAAGCTTGTATTAGAATGTCGTCTAGGTACGGAGCTACCGAAATCCCTCGCGGTCTTAGTACCGCCAGAAGGGCACCCAGAACCTTTGTGAAGATTCTTGGGGCCGTAGCCAATCCGAATGGAAGAGCTACGAACTGGTAGTGCCTGTCTAGGAAGGCAAACCTTAGATACCGGTGATGATCTTTGTGAATCGGTATGTGAAGGTAAGCATCTTTTAAATCCACTGTGGTCATGTACTGACCCTTTTGGATCATGGGTAAGATTGTCCGAATAGTTTCCATTTTGAACGATGGAACTCTTAGGAATTTGTTTAGAATCTTTAAATCTAAGATTGGCCTGAAAGTTCCCTCTTTTTTGGGAACCACAAACAGGTTTGAGTAGAACCCTTGTCCTTGTTCCGACTGCGGAACCGGATGGATCACTCCCATTAATAACAGATCTTGTACGCAGCGTAGAAACGCTTCTCTCTTTATCTGGTTTGTTGACAACCTTGACAGATGAAATCTCCCTCTTGGGGGAGATAATTTGAAGTCTAGAAGGTATCCCTGAGATATGATCTCTAGCGCCCAGGGATCCTGAACATCTCTTGCCCAGGCCTGGGCGAAGAGAGAAAGTCTGCCCCCCACTAGATCCGGTCCCGGATCGGGGGCTCTCGGTTCATGCTGTCTTTGGGGCAGCAGCAGGTTTCCTGGCCTGTTTGCCCTTGTTCCAGGACTGGTTAGGTTTCCAGCCTTGCCTGTAACGAGCAACAGCTCCTTCCTGTTTTGGTGCAGTGGAGGTTGATGCTGCTCCTGTTTTGAAATTCCGAAAGGGACGAAAATTAGACTGTCTAGCCTTAGCTTTGGCTTTGTCTTGAGGTAGGGCGTGGCCCTTACCTCCTGTAATGTCAGCGATAATTTCTTTCAAACCGGGCCCAAATAAAGACTGCCCCTTGAAAGGTATATTAAGTAATTTGGACTTAGAAGTAACATCAGCTGACCAGGATTTTAGCCACAGTGCCCTACGTGCCTGTATGGCGAATCCTGAGTTCTTAGCCGTAAGTTTGGTTAAATGTACTACGGCCTCCGAAATGAATGAATTAGCTAGTTTAAGGACTCTAAGCCTGTCCATAATGTCGTCTAGCGTAGATGAACTAAGGTTCTCTTCCAGAGACTCAATCCAAAATGCTGCCGCAGCCGTAATCGGCGCGATACATGCAAGGGGTTGCAATATAAAACCTTGTTGAACAAACATTTTCTTAAGGTAACCCTCTAATTTTTTATCCATTGGATCTGAAAAAGCACAGCTATCCTCCACCGGGATAGTGGTACGCTTAGCTAAAGTAGAAACTGCTCCCTCCACCTTAGGGACCGTTTGCCATAAGTCCCGAGTGGTGGCGTCTATTGGAAACATTTTTCTAAATATTGGAGGGGGTGAGAACGGCACACCGGGTCTATCCCACTCCTTAGTAACAATTTCAGTTAATCTCTTAGGTATAGGAAAAACGTCAGTACTCGCCGGTACCGCAAAGTATTTATCCAACCTACACAGTTTCTCTGGTATTGCAACGGTGTTACAATCATTGAGAGCCGCTAAGACCTCCCCTAGTAATACACGGAGGTTCTCTAATTTAAATTTAAAATTTGAAATATCTGAATCCAATCTGTTTGGATCAGAACCGTCACCCACAGAATGAAGCTCTCCGTCCTCATGCTCTGCAAGCTGTGACGCAGTATCAGACATGGCCCTAGTATTGTCAGCGCACTCTGTTCTCACCCCAGAGTGATCGCGCTTGCCTCTTAGTTCTGGTAATTTAGACAAAACTTCAGTCATAACAGTAGCCATATCATGTAATGTTATCTGTAATGGCCGCCCAGATGTACTAGGCGCCATAATATCACGCACCTCCCGGGCGGGAGATGCAGGTACTGCCGCGTGAGGCGAGTTAGTCGGCATAACTCTCCCCTCGCAGTTTGGTGAAATTTGTTCACATTGTACAGATTGACTTTTATTTAAAGTAGCATCAATACAGTTAGTACATAAATTTCTATTGGGCTCCACCTTGGCATTGGAACAAATGACACAGATATCTTCCTCTGAGTCAGACATGTTTAACACACTAGCAATAACTTGCAACCTGGTTATAATCTTTTTTAGCAAAAACGTACTGTGCCTCAAAGAGGTACTAAACGATTAAATGACAGTTGAGATAATGAACTGAAAAACAGTTATAGCATCAAACTTTAAAACAACACAACTTTTAGCAAAGGTTTTGTTCCCATTAGTAAAATAACAATAATTAAATTTGAAATAAAAATACAGAGCAACGTTTTTATTCACAGTCAATATAAAATTCTCACAGCTCTGCTGAGAGAATATACCTCCCTTCAAAGAAGTTTGAAGACCCCTTAGATCTGTCAGAGATGAACCGGATCATGCAGGAAATATAAGAGTAGCTGACTGGAAATTTTTGATGCGTAGCAAAGAGCGCCAAAAACGGCCCCTCCCTCTCACACACAGCAGTGAAGAGAAACGAAACTGTCACAATTAAAGCAAACAACTGCCAAGTGGAAAATAATGCCCAAATATTTATTCACTCAGTACCTCAACAATGTAAACGATTCTACATTCCAGCAAAAACGTTTAACATGACAAATACTTATTAAAAGGATTAGTGACCTTTAACAGAGTAGTTCCGGTGAAATACCATCCCCAGAATACTGAAGTGTATACATACATGTCATTATAACGGTATGGCAGGATTTTTTCATCAATTCCATTCAGAAAATAAAAACTGCTACATACCTCAATGCAGATTCATCTGCCCGCTGTCCCCTGATCTGAAGCTTTTACCTCCCTCAGATGGCCGAGAACAGCAATATGATCTTAACTACTCCGGTTAAAATCATAGTAAAAAACTCTGGTAGATTCTTCTTCAAACTCTGCCAGAGAAGTAATAACACGCTCCGGTGCTATTGTAAAATAACAAACTTTTGATTGAAGTCATAAAAACTAAGTATAATCACCATAGTCCTCTCACACATCCTATCTAGTTGTTGGGTGCAAGAGAATGACTGGGACTGACGTAGAGGGGAGGAGCTATATCAGCTCTGCTGGGTGAATCCTCTTGCATTTCCTGTTGGGGAGGAGTTATATCCCAGAAGTAATGATGACCCGTGGACTGATCACACATAACAGAAGAAACGAGAATCTCAGGAACTGATAATGATCTGGATGAATCGGAATATGCAGATATGCATCCTGTAAATCTATTGTGGACATATAATTCCCTTGCTGAACAAAAGGTAAGATAGTCCTTACAGTTACCATCTTGAACGTTGGTATCCTTACATAACGATTCAATATTTTTAGATCCAGAACTGGTCTGAAAGAATTCTCCTTCTTTGGTACAATGAAGAGATTTGAATAAAACCCCATCCCCTGTTCCGGAACTGGAACTGGCATAATTACTCCAGTCAACTCTAGATCTGAAACACATTTCAGAAATGCTTGAGCTTTTACTGGATTTACTGGGAAACGGGAAAGAAAAAATCTCTTTGCAGGAGGTCTCAACTTGAAACCAATTCTGTACCCTTCTGAAACAATGCTCTGAATCCAAAGATTGTGAACAGAATTGATCCAAATTTCCTTGAAAAAACGTAACCTGCCCCCTACCAGCTGAGCTGGAATGAGGGCCGCACCTTCATGTGGACTTAGAAGCAGGCTTTGCCTTTCTAGCTGGCTTGGATTTATTCCAGACTGGAGATGGTCTCCAAACTGAAACTGCTCCTGAGGATGAAGGATCAGGCTTTTGTTCTTTGTTGAAACGAAAGGAACGAAAACGATTATTAGCCCTGTTTTTACCTTTAGATTTTTTATCCTGTGGTAAAAAAGTTCCTTTCCCACCAGTAACAGTTGAAATAATGGAATCCAACTGAGAACCAAATAATTTGTTACCCTGGAAAGAAATGGAAAGTAAAGTTGATTTAGAAGCCATATCAGCATTCCAAGTTTTAAGCCATAAAGCTCTTCTAGCTAAAATAGCTAGAGACATAAACCTGACATCAACTCTGATAATATCAAAAATGGCATCACAGATAAAATTATTAGCATGCTGAAGAAGAATAATAATATCATGAGAATCACGATGTGTTACTTGTTGCGCTAAAGTTTCCAACCAAAAAGTTGAAGCTGTAGCAACATCAGCCAAAGATATAGCAGGTCTAAGAAGATTACCTGAACACAGATAAGCTTTTCTTAGAAAGGATTCAATTTTCCTATCTAGAGGATCCTTAAACGAAGTACCATCTGACGTAGGAATAGTAGTACGTTTAGCAAGGGTAGAAATAGCCCCATCAACTTTAGGGATCTTGTCCCAAAATTCTAATCTGTCAGACGGCACAGGATATAATTGCTTAAAACGTTTAGAAGGAGTAAATGAATTACCCAAATTATCCCATTCTTTGGAAATTACTGCAGAAATAGCATTAGGAACAGAAAAAACTTCTGGAATAACCACAGGAGCTTTAAATACCTTATCTAAACGTTTAGAATTAGTATCAAGAGGACCAGAATCCTCTATTTCTAAAGCAATTAGTACTTCTTTAAGTAAAGAACGAATAAATTCCATTTTAAATAAATATGAAGATTTATCAGCATCAACCTCTGAGACAGAATCCTCTGAACCAGAGGAATCATCAGAATCAGAATGATGATGTTCATTTAAAAATTCATCTGTAGGGAGAGAAGTTTTAAAAGATTTTTTACGTTTACTAGAAGGAGAAATAACAGACATAGCCTTCTTTATGGATTCAGAAACAAAATCTCTTATATTATCAGGAACATTCTGCACCTTAGATGTTGAAGGAACTGCAACAGGCAATGGTACTTTACTAAAGGAAATATTATCTGCTTTAACAAGTTTGTCATGACAATCAATACAAACAACAGCTGGAGGAATAGCTACCAAAAGTTTACAGCAGATACACTTAGCTTTGGTAGATTCAGCACTTGACAGCGATTTTCCTGTAGTATCTTCTGACTCAGATGCAACGTGAGACATCTTGCAATATGTAAGAGAAAAAACAACATATATATATAAAGCAAAATTGATCAAATTCCTTAAATGACAGCTTCAGGAATGGGAAAAAATGCCAAAGAACAAGCTTCTAGCAACCAGAAGCAATAAAAAATGAGACTTAAATAATGTGGAGACAAAAGCGACGCCCATATTTTTTCGTGCCAAATAAGACGCCCACATTATTTGGCGCCTAAATGCTTTCTGGCGCCAAAAATGACGCCACATCCGGAACGCCGACATTTTTGGTGCAAAATAACGTCAAAAAATGACGCAACTTCCGGCGACACGTATGACGGCGGAAACGGAAATAGAATTTTTGCGCCAAAAAAGTCCGCGCCAAGAATGACGCAATAAAATGAAGCATTTTCAGCCCCCGCGAGCCTAACAGCCCACAGGGAAAAAGTCAAATTTTAAGTTAAGAAAAATGTTAAATTAAAATGCATTATCCCAAATATGAAACTGACTGTCTGAAAATAAGGAAAGTTGAACATTCTGAGTCAAGGCAAATAAATGTTTGAATACATAAATTTAGAACTTTATAAACAAAGTGCCCAACCATAGCTAGGAGTGTCACAGAAAATAAGACTTACTTACCCCAGGACACTCATCTACATATAGCAGATAGCCAAACCAGTACTGAAACGAGAATCAGCAGAGGTAATGGTATATATAAGAGTATATCGTCGATCTGAAAAGGGAGGTAAGAGATGAATCTCTACGACCGATAACAGAGAACCTATGAAATAGACCCCGTAGAAGGAGATCACTGCATTCAAAATAGGCAATACTCTCCTCACATCCCTCTGACATTCACTGCACGCTGAGAGGAAAACCGGGCTCCAACTTGCTGCGGAGCGCATATCAACGTAGAATCTAGCACAAACTTACTTCACCACCTCCATCGGAGGCAAAGTTTGTAAAACTGAATTGTGGGTGTGGTGAGGGGTGTATTTATAGGCATTTTGAGGTTTGGGAAACTTTGCCCCTCCTGGTAGGAATGTATATCCCATACGTCACTAGCTCATGGACTCTTGCTAATTACATGAAAGAAATTTGATTTAAAAGGTTAACAGGTTTAAAATAATCTGCCTAAGAAACAAATAGTAAAGACAATTTTTGTATTTCTTTACATATATAATTCAGTTGCTAGTGCAAGCTTGCCTGCAGATGTTATAGTTAAAACTATGTGTAAGATATATTTTTATACCCACTCCAGTCGCCCACAGCTTCAAGATGCCAAAAGGGATGTGGTGTGACAAGCTTTCTTCAAAGGTGATGTGGGCTGAAACTACATTACCCAGAATACTGCAGTGCTACAGGATGGCAGATGAATTAGCCAAACTTTCATAGAATTATTTTTTTTTTAGAATATTCAAGCAATACGGGGTCAAAACTTTTTCTCCCTATAAACTAGTTACATTTTATTTTCACCTAAAAAATATCTAATACCCCCTAGCTCCCTGAGAGTTTATGATAAGCTTCAATACAGATAAATACTAGAAGCAGAAGTAAAATGGTAAAGCAGATAGTAGTGTGTAGTTTTGTTTTGTACATGATGCTTAGATCAGCTTTCCTGTACATCTGATTGTATAGTTATTTTGTTTGTGTGACAAGGCTGTATATATGCTCCTAGATGTATTCTTTAATATTGCAAATCCCACCTGTGCTGTTAATAGTATAAAGATTATGAAATAGTGTTAAAATAACTTTGACTAAGCTTTAATTCTAGCATGAAACGCGTAAGGATAAACATCTAATGACATTGAAGGTTTTATCTTATTTAAAGGGATATGAAAACCTCAAAATTAAAAAAACGTTTTTATAAATGTACTATTTATAATCAAATATTTAAATATTTGCTAAGTTCTCGTGGTATTCTTTGGTGAAGAGATACATAAGTAGGAGTCTGGTGACTACATGGCAGAAAATAGTGCTGCCATCTAGTGCTCTTGCAAATAGATAATATTCTTGCAAAACTGCTGCCATATAGTGCTCCAGACATATGCACGCTCCTGAGCTTACATTCCTGCTTTCCGACAAAAGATTCCAAGAGAACGAAGAAAATGTGATAATAGAAGTAAATTCTAAAGTTGTTTAAAATTGCATGCTCAGTTAAGAAAGATTTTGGGCTTATTGGTCAGACGGGGTGGCATTTAATTAGCGATACTGCCCAGCTGTTTTGCTGTGGATAACAAAAAAGAGGTTAAACAGGGGGCTGCCAGACGCTAGAGGTAAACAAGCATCTAAGGGAGTGCTAAAATATACATTACATATAGTGTTCAACAAATATGCAGGTGAGCTTACCCAATTAACTGATACACATAAAGGAGCATGAAAGTCAAAATACTTGTAGCAATGTTATACATTGTTGCAAACACTGGTGATCACCAAGGTAGAACACTGTTAAAATCATTATAACAAACACGGTCATGCAGTGCTCAGGACACTTGCACACTTTTGAGCCTACCTAGGTATGCTCTTCAACAAACAATACAAAGAGGAGTACATTTAATAGTAGACGTAAATTGAGAAGTTTTTTGAAAATGACGTGCTCTTTTTTGTTTATTTTTGACTTTCATTTACCCTTAAATGGAAGACAGAAAAAAAAATAAGTGTCCCTGGGTTTAGCAGATCTTAATGGTTAATAAAGCACATTAACAGTAAGCCAGGATGGGGAAGCAAAGTACACTGATCAAAGGAATAGTAATGACTCGTGCGAAAACCAAAATAAAAAGGCCAAATCTGGTTAAACCGAGCATCAGAATAACAAAGTGTCATAAGGCACTTCACGTTTTAATCAACAAAATGGCACAGAATGCTATTCTATTGGAATAATAAAAACATTTAAAAAAGGAAATAGAAAAAATATGAATTGTTAGTCTTTGGGCACAATGTTATAGACGGGTTTAAAAATAGTATATATAAAAATAGTGCTACTATGGGTATTTATGAAATGTTTTTGGTATATAGCGCAAGGACGACATTACAGTACATTTATATATATTTTCCATTCTTACATTATCTAAGAGGAGTACTATTAGTGTACTGTTGCAATTTCCTGATCTATTTTCCAGAATGAGGCACACCTTTTACCATACCTGTGCTTAGCAAATCCGTAAAACCAAATTGAGTTTTAGAGCTCTAGTCATATACAATATATAATGAATGAAAAGAGATTATGAACATTAGGTAGGCTATAAGTATTTATAATAATGATAACGTTTCAAGTTGCCACAATTTAAAGGCACATAAAGTTAATAGCATGTTGGGGTATTATCATTATTTATTTGTAATGCACAGTCCATTTAATAGGCTTCTTTTTAGTATTCACTGGCACTAAAAGCATAGGGCGTTGAGTGCTAGTTATGCTCTACGAACAGTCCATGGAAAATACCAATCAGTGTTGGTATAAGTGTAAATATGGTGCAGCTTTCATTGTTTAAAAAAAACAAACACACACAAACCCTACTTAATTATAGACCTAAAACCTAATCAATGATCGGTAATTTTCCTCAATTTTTAGAAAACCAACATAGCAAAGATATACATAAGTACAAAAGTGATATGTAGACTTTTGTTATCGTTAGGCTATAAATGTGCATAGCTTGCATCTTTATACAGCTTGAGCATTATGCACTGTTTCTGTATATATATTTTTTATTTCAATATCCAACGTTTCTAGTAACTCACTTCTCATTTAAAACATGCATGTATAATAAATTATCCCAACACAACTCCCTCAGTCATACAGAACTCTCCACAATGTTTTGGTGATGGTGTATGTTTCAGCAAACATTCCCTCACAGTGACCAAATAATTCCTATACAGACTATTTAGTTAATAATAACATACAATTAATGTATAAATAAATAAATATATATATATATATATATATATATATATATATATATATATATATATATATATATGTTAATCAGACTGCATTACACAAACTAAATGTTAAAAAATATCATGATAATATAAAGTTGATCAAGGATTTTGTAAATCTTAAAAAAAAAGGTTGAAAAATCTAAACCACTCAACTATGTTCATACAGCCTAGCTTGTGTGAGTTTAAATAATACCAAAATCAAACTTACTATTAATTTAGATTTGCCAATACATAAATGTATCAAGAATATATAATATTATATTCTAAGATTCTAATTTATTAGTAGATGATTTAATTATATTAAATGTTGTCAGTCCTTTACAATTTGCATTTAAAACATTGACAGTATATATTTTGTCTTCATTATTCTGCTTCAGTTATCAACCATAGCTGTAAACAAATTATTAGTGCACTGGTAAATATATGCTATGGGAATTAAGTAGGAGAAGCAAGAAAACATTTTTTTTTTTTTTTTTTTTAACTATAACAAGTAATGCAAAATTCTGATGAAACAAGTGCAATTCCAAAACGGTATGTGATTAACAGACAATAAACCTCACTGAGTGCCTAAATGTATGAAAACAAATTTGGATGTAATTGTATAGACCAATCAGGCAGTACAATGCTGGCTTTACACTTTTTGTTTGGTGTATAGAATTATTTACTTACACATTATTTTAACGTCTAGTTTAATTTACGTACTAATTGCAACATACATAAAGTTAGTTGTACTAAAGGCTTTTCAGTTAGTACATGCCCTGAGTAGAAGAACTAATAGTCTACATACAAAATATGAGGTCCTGGAGCAGAAGTTTGACACAGTAGTATGTGGCTAAGACTAGACTGTAAGCCAAAATATTTTGTTTCCGAGTAAAATACCCTTTTTTTATCCAAACCTACCCATGTAGATAGACAAAAAAAGTAATTAATGTCATTACTCATTCAACAGCAATAAACTGCAGTTTATCTGGTGGTGAATGGTAATAAACAAACTTAAGTGTGAAAGGTGATACTAATTGTTTTGTCTTTTGAAAGCTATGGACAATATGGCTGATTTTTTCCTTAAACCAGTTAATCCACATATTATATGGAAAAACACTTTTCAGCTCCTTAAACATTTGCTACACAAGTTCACTGCATGGCTGTACCAGTGAAAATGTTCGTACCTATATGCTATCATTCATTTACACATTTATGTTAAAAGACACATTTTGTAAAAGGTACAAAATTAAAAGCATGGTGTGCTCCAATATAGAACATGTATTATCTTCTTCAATAACCAAAGTGGTTAAAATAGTAAATTAAAACTTAAAAGAAACCTCTTCTCCATTCACTACTTTTGACAAAACAATAAGAGCTCTTCCACTCGCTGCACTGTCCTCCCAAAGCATGATGCACCTTCCTACTATATATAACTATAATGCAATCATCTTAACAATGGAAGGTGATAATGAATATTTACTATAGCCTTGCAAACTCTTTCATCAAATGAATCCTATTGTGTCCTATAAAACAAGCTTTCTACCGCTGTTAGGGGTTGAAAAAGGTCCTGGCAATAAATCAGCCATCTCATCCTATGATGTGGTAAGAATGGAAGGAGAGATTTAAAAAATCTCTCTCTTACTGCATAGCAAAATACCTGAAACAAAGAAAAAGAGGAAGAAACCAAAGCACCAGATAGAGGAAAGGATGCAAAGGGGTTTAGGTTTTATCTGCTTGATTCTCCTGTCCATCTGTTGAAGGCACGTAAGCTTAGTCCTTCATTGTGCACCAATAAAACTCTTCCACCATTAGCAATGGACAACAATACTCAATGCAAGGATAGAAAATCTCCATTTGTTTCTCCTCTGTACGATGGATAAAGAAAGTGGAGAGAGGAGTCACTATATAATTAACTTCAATCCTCCACATGGGTCATCTTGAACATCAGTCTTTCAGACTTCCAAACAAAGTGCTCACAAAAGCTATTTCCATATCTCAGGTAGACTGAGTCTCTAGGGAGTAAGTTAGTTACAATTTGGAACAAGAGTGATTCATTTAGAAATGAGGTTGCTGGAAGACATATTTAGCTAGTACTCCAAGTTGTTTACAATGCTGGTAATATTTAGTGTTTGAAAGTAGGCTGCATAAGGATAAAATCTTGATAATAAAGCAGCAAACAGTTGAGTGGCATCTCAAAGGACTAGTGGAAGACTGAAATAGCAAGAGCTCTGCTCTGCTGTTAAGAGACAGACTTCACTTGAATGCCTATTAAATCTGCAAAGTATTGTCTGTTGACAAATCTGTTGTAGCTTGTCATTCAGCAGTCATTCTTTAATTTCCTTTCTTCTCTGGTGGAGGAGCCTGCTACATATTAATGGACTATGTGTCATGGGTCCCTCCAGCACCAGGCTGGTTTTATGAGGTTACCACTCATTTTATGTAAGCTCTTTCCCTGATAAATGCTAAACAGGCTAAAACCTGGGTGGCAATTGAACATTTACACAATGTTAATCCCAATGCATGTCCACTGAATTCCTGAAGACGCTGAAATGCCATGGACAGTTCATTAATGGATGGCACTGCCTTTTCCAAAGGGGACAAAATACAGAGAAAAATATTGCAATATTTTCTTTTTTAGTAATATGGGTGGGGAGTAATATTGAAATTGATAGTGAGGGTAAGTGTATTACATGGTAAATCTCACCTTGATGGTACTGAAAAGATTTAACTAAATGAAATAAAAAAGCTCACCTTTAAGATAGATCTCAGTATTGTAACCTGTATAGGCAACAAGGTGTGTATTTTTTGAAAATGTAAGTTAGTGCTATAAGCCCTTACTGTTTTGTGTGTGTCCGGGTGTGTATGTTTTAGTGCTTTGATCTGTTGGAATCTGTGAATTAGTGCTTTAAATCACTTGGTATGTGTGTCTGAGTACTAAAAAGCTCCCTAACCACCCTTTTCCAAACTTTAAAAACAAATATATATAAGTATATATATTTATAATCCATATCCGCCCATACTGTACTGGGGCTTAGTTATTTTGCTCAGTCTCTGGGTCTGAAGCAACCCTTTGGTTATCTCTAAGTCACATGATTGGATTACATCATCTGCTGGCTGCCTGAGACTGTGGAGACATGATAACATGTGACTGTAGAAGTTGACTGTGGCCATCTGTCCTTTGGCTGGCCATCTGTGTGAGCACGGAGGTGGCCATATGTTCAGCCGGTGAGCGCAGGCCATTTGGGGAGGCAGTAGACAGTGAACTGTGGTGAGTGACTGGTCCTGGAGAACCAGCTGCATCACTGTTGTCTTTCAGGTTTTCTGAAATGGATTAGAAAAGAAAGTGAGTAAAGCAGTTATTACCTGTGAGAAATACTGTTGTTGTTCCTGTTCCTGTAACTAATATTCAACTACTACATACATTGTCCTTTCTTGAACCACATATGGTGCATATAAAAAACACAATTTATGCTTACCTGATAAATTTATTTATTTCCGGATATGGTGAGTCCACCGTTTCATCAATTACTGTTGGGAATACCACTCCTGACCAGCAGGAGGAGGCAAAGAGCACCACAGCCAAACTGTTAAGTATCACTTCCCTTCCCACAACCCCCAGTCATTTGACTGAAAGGAAATGGAGAAAAAGGAGAAACACAAGGTGTAGAGGTGCCTGAGGTTTAGTAAAAAAACAACTATCTTAAAATAAAGGGCGGGGCCGTGGACTCACCATATCCGGAAAGAAAGAAAGTTATCAGGTAAGCAAAAATGTTGTTTTCTTTCCTAAAATATGGCGAGTCCACAGCTTCATCAATTACTGTTGGGAACCAATACCCAAGCTAGAGGACACAGATGAATAAGGAGGGACAAGACAGGAAGACCTAAACAGAAGGCACCACCGCATGAAAAACCTGGCCACCAGGAGGAGGCAAAGACACCCCATGCAAAGGCCGAGGGAACAAGGAACAGTAGGAGAAATATCAGGGTATAAATGGTGCCAGAAGAACAAAAACTAAATTTAGGTCCGCCCACCGGAGCAACGGGCGGGAGCCGTGGACTCTCCTCCTCTGGATGGAAATAAAATTATCAGGTAAGCATAATTTGTTTTCCATCTAAAGGGGAGGAGAGTCCATGGCTTCATTCATTACTTGTGGGAACAAATACCCAAGCTCTAGAATACACTGAATTAAAAACGGGAGGGCAAAAAAAAAAAAGTGGACCCTAATCTGAGGGCACCACAGCCTGTAAAACCTTTCTCCCAAAAACTTCTTCCGCCGAAGCAAAAACGTCAAATTTGTAAAACTTTGTAAAGGTATGTAAGGAGGACCAAGTAGTCGCCTTACAAATCTGCTCCATAGAGGCCTCATTCTTGAAGGCCAAAGAAGAAGCCACAGCTCTAGTTGAATGAGCCGTGATCCTCTGAGGAGGCTAATGTCTCGCTTGCTCATAGGCTAAGTGAATCATGCTTCTCAGCCAAAAGGACAAAGAAGTTGAAGAGGCTTTCTGCCCCTTGCGCTTCCCTGCATACACCACAAAAAGAGACGTTGATTGTCTGAAATCCTTTGTAGCCTGAAGATAAAACTTCAAGGCTCGAACAATGTCCACATTATGAAGTAACCTCTCCTTAGGAGAAGAGGGGTTAGGACACAAGGAAGGAACTACTATTTCCTGATTGATGTTACGGTTAGACACAACTTTGGGAAGAAATCCCAAACCAGTGCGCAGAACAGCCTTATCTGCGTGAAAGCTCAAATAAGGAGGCTCAAATTGCAAGGCCGCCAACTCAGAGACTCTGCGATCCGATGTAATAGCCAACAGAAAGAGAACCTTCCAGGAAAGAATCTTAATATCAACAGAGTGCATAGTTTCAAACCCTCTGCAATACCCTCAGAACCAAGTTCAAGCTCCAGGGAGGAGCTGACTGTCTAAAAACAGGCCTGAACAAAGGACTGACTATCAGGAAGCTCAGCGAGCCTCTTGTGCAACAAAACAAATAATGCAGAAATCTGTCCCTTCAAGGAACTGGCGGCCAGTCTTTTTTCCAAACCATCCCGCAGAAAGGACAGAATCCTGGATACCTTAACCTTGTGCCAAGGATATCCATGCTTCTCACACCAGGACAAGTAAGTCCTCCACACCTTATGATAGATGCGACAACTGACCGGCTTCCGAGTCTGAACAAGATTATCAATCACTCTCTCAGAAAAACCTCTCTTGGCCAAGACTACGCGTTCAATCCCTACGCAGTCAGCCTCAGAGAATCTAGATTTTGATGTTGAAAGGGACCCTGTACCAACAGATCCCTGCAACAGGGTAACCTCCATGGAGGAGAAGATGACATCCCCACCAGATCTGCAAACCACGTCCTCCGCGGCCATGACTGAGCAATCAGAATAGCCGAAGCTTGCTCCTGCTTGATGCGAGCCACTACACGAGGTAGAAGTGGCAACGGTGGAAAAATGTAAACTGGGTTGAACCCACAAGGCACAGCTAAAGCATCTTCAGCTCTGACTGGGGATCCCTGGACCACAACCCGTATCTGGGTAGCTTGCAATTGTGTCTGGACGCCATGAGGTCTATCTCCGGCGTCCCCAATCTGTGACAAATCTCCACAAACACCTTGGGATGGAGAGACCATTCCCTGGATGGAAGGATTGCCTGCTGAGGAAATCCGCTTCCCAGTTGTCCACACCAGGAATGTGGATTGCTGAGAGTGAGCAGTTGTGGGACTCTGCCCATTCCAATATTCGAGAAACCTCCCTCACTGCCAGAGAGCTTCTCGTCCCCCCTGGTGGTTGATGTAAGCCACCGAGGTAATGTTGTCTGTCTGGAATCTGAACGACCCCAGTAGAGGCCACGCCTTCAGAGCATTGTAGATCACTCAAAGTTCCAGAATATTGATCGGGAGGAGAGACTCCTCTCAAGACCATTTTGCCTGTGCCATCCTGAAACCTCAAACAGCTCCCCATCCTGCCAGACTCACGTCTGTGGTCACAATCTCCCAGGATGGTCTCAGGAAGGACGTCCCTTGGGACAGTTGTTCCAGACGGATCCACCAAGAGAGGGATTCTCTCGTCCGATAGTCCAAAGAAATCTGTTGGGATAGGTCTGTATGATCGCCGTTCCACTGTCTCAACATGCATAACTGAAGAGGTCTGAGGTGGAACTTGGCGTATGGAATGACATTGATGCTGGACACCATGATCCCGATCACCTCCATAATCTGAGCCACCAAGGGACTAGAGGAGGACTGAAGGGCAAGACACGTGGACGCAATCTTCCCGTGTCGCTGATCTGTGAGAAATATCCTCATAGATATGGAATATATTATAGTTCCCAGGAACTCCACCCTGTTGCTGGGAATCAGGGCTCTCTTTCCTGAGTTTATCTTCCAACCGTGGGATTGGAGCAAAAGAAGAAAGGCCCTCGAGTGATCCTCTGCAAAACTGAACAACAGCGCCTGGACTAGGATGTCGTCCAGATAGGGCGCCACAGCAATGCCTCTGGATCTGGCCAATGCAAGTAGCGCCCCCAGAACCTTTGCGAAGACTATTGGGGCAGTCACCAGACCAAATGGAAGGGCCACAAGCTGGAAATGTTGGTCCAGGAACGCAAATCTCAGGAACTTGAAGTGGTCCCTGTGGATTGGCACATAAAGGTAAGCATCCTTCAAGTCTATTGTCGTCATGAACTGTCCCTCTTGAACTAGGGGCAGAATAGATCTGATCATTTCCAGCAAGAAATTTGTTTAAACATTTTAGATCTAGAATCAGGCGGAAAGTGTCCTTCTTTGGGACCACGAAAATGTTTGAATAGTACCCTAGACCCCTTGCTAGGGGTACTGGTACAATTACTCAGAGGGAAGAGAGATTCCTCACACATTCTAGAAAGGAATCTCTCTTTTCTGGTCTGGAAGACAGGTTTGACAGGAGGAATCTGCCCCTGGGCGGATGAGATCTGAACCCTATCCTGTATCCCTGGGCCATAACCTCCAGAACCCAAGGGTCCTGAACGTCCTGCAATCAGGCTTCTGAGAAGAGAGATAATCTGCCCCCTACTTGGTCCGGAGACCGGTTGGGGGCCGCTCCTTCATGCCGACTTTGTTTCGGAGGGCTTCTTGTTCTGCTTGGACTTATTCCAAGACTGAACTGGTTTCCAAGTGCCCTTAGACTGATCCGCTTTCACGGCAGGCTGTTGGCGTTGGGCCTTGTCCGCACAAAAGGTACGAAAAGTAGATCCCTTATCCTGCGGTAGCAAAGTGCCCTTTCCTACTGTAATTGTGGATATGATCGAGTCCAATCCTGGACCGAAGAGGATCTTTCCCTGAAATGGAAGGGATAGCAATCTAGACTTAGAGGTCATGTCCGCAGACCACAACTTTAGCCACAAAGCCCTGCGGGCTAATACGGAAAGACCTGACACCTTAGCGTTTATGCAAATAATTTGCATATTGGCATCACAAATAAAAGAATTAGCGACCCTCAAGGCCTTAATTCTCTCTTGTATCTCGTCGAGGGGAGTCTCCCTCTCGACCATGTCAGACAGAGCTTCGCACCAATATGTCGCAGCTCCGGCAACTGCAGCTACCGCCACTGCCGGCTGAAAAACAAACCCTGTATGTTGAAACATTTTTCTTAACATGTTCTCTTTTTATCCATGGGCTCTTTAAATGACGAACTATCCTCAAGAGGAATGTCGTCTGCTTCACGAGCGTAGAGATAGCACCATCCACCTTAGGGACAGTCCCCCATTGCTTGAGCTGAGAGTCCGGGACCAAATCTCTCCCATTCATTCTTAGTAATGTTAGCCATCTTAACAGGAGCCCGTAAGGTCTGAGGCACCACCCTGTCCTCATATACTTTATCAAGCTCTGCAGTAGGAGCTTTAGATGACAGACTCCGACCCAGAAGGAACGTCCTCTGAAGAGTTGGAGTCGTCAGCAAAATATCCATTGGAGTAGATGACCCCTGGGTCGGATCGCCATATTTTACCTTACGCTTGTGCTTAGCAGAACGTGGTAAGGCACTAATCACCTTAGACACCGCCGTTTGCAGTTGATCCGCAAAATCTGGCAGCCAGCAGATCTCTCCCATAGGAGAAAGTCGTGCCCTGGGGCGATGCATGTGTAATCGGAGATGAATGTAGGGAATGCACCTCACTGGACAGAGAACCCTCAGAGGTGGACGGCTCAGTAGTACTAGACATTCTATTCTTTCCAGATGTCGTAACTTTATCAAGGCATGTAGAACATAGTTTCGCCCCCTCCTAGCACAGTTGGCAACTGCACTCTGCGGCTCCAATCGGGATGACTGCATGGCTCCTACAGCAGAGCATGGCTAAAAAAAATTTTGGCTAAGAGGTGACGTTTTCACCTCTTGGCCAATAGCAGTGCGGTAAATCCGGCTCCCATGGGCGCCAAGCCGGATTTACTGCACGGCTATTGGCTAGACGTGGGCTGCTGTAGCAGCAAAAAATGGCGATCGATTGAATCAAATAAAGGAGCTTTCTACATGAAGTATCTTATACTTCATGAATGAAAGTGCCCTTTATTTGTTTCAATAGTAAAACCTAGCGTTTCACATTAAGGAGGGAATGGTGCCAAATAGCGAGAGGTGCGAACCTCTGGCCTGCCCCTTGCAGTCAAATTATGCTCCGAGCAAGGCCCGACAACAAAAAAACATAATTTATGTAAGAACTTACCTGATAAATTCATTTCTTTCATATTAGCAAGAGTCCATGAGCTAGTGACGTATGGGATATACATTCCCACCAGGAGGGGCAAAGTTTCCCAAACCTTAAAATGCCTATAAATACACCCCTCACCACACACACAATTCAGTTTAACGAATAGCCAAGAAGTGGGGTGATAAGAAAAAAGTGCGAAAGCATATAAAATAAGGAATTGGAATAATTGTGCTTTATACAAAAAAATCATAACCACCACAAAAAAGGGCGGGCCTCATGGACTCTTGCTAATATGAAAGAAATGAATTTATCAGGTAAGTTCTTACATAAATTATGTTTTCTTTCATGTAATTAGCAAGAGTCCATGAGCTAGTGACGTATGGGATAATGACTACCCAAGATGTGGATCTTTCCACGCAAGAGTCACTAGAGAGGGAGGGATAAAATAAAGACAGCCAATTCCTGCTGAAAATAATCCACACCCAAAATAAAGTTTAATGAAAAACATAAACAGAAGATTCAAACTGAAACCGCTGCCTGAAGTACTTTTCTACCAAAAACTGCTTCAGAAGAAGAAAATACATCAAAATGGTAGAATTTAGTAAAAGTATGCAAAGAGGACCAAGTTGCTGCTTTGCAAATCTGATCAACCGAAGCTTCATTCCTAAACGCCCAGGAAGTAGAAACTGACCTAGTAGAATGAGCTGTAATCCTTTGAGGCGGAGTTTTACCCGACTCGACATAGGCATGATGAATTAAAGATTTCAACCAAGATGCCAAAGAAATGGCAGAAGCTTTCTGGCCTTTTCTAGAACCGGAAAAGATAACAAATAGACTAGAAGTCTTTCGGAAAGACTTAGTAGCTTCAACATAATATTTCAAAGCTCTAACAACATCCAAAGAATGCAACGATTTCTCCTTAGAATTCTTAGGATTAGGACATAATGAAGGAACCACAATTTCTCTACTAATGTTGTTGGAATTCACAACCTTAAATAAAAATTCAAAAGAAGTTCGCAACACCGCCTTATCCTGATGAAAAATCAGAAAAGGAGACTCACAAGAAAGAGCAGATAATTCAGAGACTCTTCTGGCAGAAGAGATCGCCAAAAGGAACAAAACTTTCCAAGAAAGTAATTTAATGTCCAATGAATGCATAGGTTCAAACGGAGGAGCTTGAAGAGCCCCCAGAACCAAATTCAAACTCCAAGGAGGAGAAATTGACTTAATGACAGGTTTTATACGAACCAAAGCTTGTACAAAACAATGAATATCAGGAAGATTAGCAATCTTTCTGTGAAAAAGAACAGAAAGAGCAGAGATTTGTCCTTTCAAAGAACTTGCGGATAAACCTTTATCTAAACCATCCTGAAGAAACTGTAAAATTCTCGGAATTCTAAAAGAATGCCAAGAAAAATGATGAGAAAGACACCAAGAAATATAAGTCTTCCAGACTCTATAATATATCTCTCTGGATACAGATTTACGAGCCTGTAACATAGTATTAATCACAGAGTCAGAGAAACCTCTTTGACCAAGAATCAAGCGTTCAATCTCCATACCTTTAAATTTAAGGATTTGAGATCCTGATGGAAAAAAGGACCTTGCGACAGAAGGTCTGGTCTTAGCGGAAGAGTCCACGGATGGCAAGAGGCCATCCGGACAAGATCCGCATACCAAAACCTGTGAGGCCATGCCGGAGCTACCAGCAGAACAAACGAGCATTCCTTCAGAATCTTGGAGATTACTCTTGGAAGAAGAACTAGAGGCGGAAAGATATAGGCAGGATGATACTTCCAAGGAAGTGATAATGCATCCACTGCTTCCGCCTGAGGATCCCGGGATCTGGACAGATACCTGGGAAGTTTCTTGTTTAGATGAGACGCCATCAGATCTATTTCTGGAAGCTCCCACATTTGAACAATCTGAAGAAATACCTCTGGGTGAAGAGACCATTCGCCCGGATGCAACGTTTGGCGACTGAGATAATCCGCTTCCCAATTGTCTACACCTGGGATATGAACCGCAGAGATTAGACAGGAGCTGGATTCCGCCCAAACCAGAATTCGAGATACTTCTTTCATAGCCAGAGGACTGTGAGTCCCTCCTTGATGATTGATGTATGCCACAGTTGTGACATTGTCTGTCTGAAAACAAATGAACGATTCTCTCTTCAGAAGAGGCCAAAACTGAAGAGCTCTGAAAATTGCACGGAGTTCCAAAATATTGATCGGTAATCTCACCTCCTGAGATTCCCAAACTCCTTGTGCCGTCAGAGATCCCCACACAGCTCCCCAACCTGTGAGACTTGCATCTGTTGAAATTACAGTCCAGGTCGGAAGCACAAAAGAAGCCCCCTGAATTAAACGATGGTGATCTGTCCACCACGTTAGAGAGTGTCGAACAATCGGTTTTAAAGATATTAATTGAGATATCTTTGTGTAATCCCTGCACCATTGATTCAGCATACAGAGCTGAAGAGGTCGCATGTGAAAACGAGCAAAGGGGATCGCGTCCGATGCAGCAGTCATAAGACCTAGAATTTCCATGCATAAGGCTACCGAAGCGAATGATTGTGACTGAAGGTTTCGACAAGCTGAAATCAATTTTAGACGTCTCTTGTCTGTCAAAGACAGAGTCATGGACACTGAATCTATCTGGAAACCCAGAAAGGTTACCCTTGTCTGAGGAATCAATGAACTTTTTAGTGAATTGATCCTCCAACCATGATCTTGAAGAAACAACACAAGTCAATTCGTATGAGATTCTGCTAAATGTAAAGACTGAGCAAGTACCAAGATATCGTCCAAATAAGGAAATACCACAATACCCTGTTCTCTGATTACAGACAGAAGGGCACCGAGAACCTTTGTAAAAATTCTTGGAGCTGTAGCTAGGCCAAACGGCAGAGCCACAAACTGGTAATGCTTGTCCAGAAAAGAGAATCTCAGGAACTGATAATGATCTGGATGAATCGGAATATGCAGATATGCATCCTGTAAATCTATTGTGGACATATAATGCCCTTGCTGAACAAAAGGCAAGATAGTCCTTACAGTTACCATTTTGAACGTTGGTATCCTTACATAGCGATTCAATATTTTAAGATCCAGAACTGGTCTGAAGGAATTCTCCTTCTTTGGTACAATGAAGAGATTTGAATAAAACCCCATCCCCTGTTCCAGAACTGGAACTGGCATAATTACTCCAGTCAACTCTAGATCTGAAACACATTTCAGAAATGCTTGAGCTTTCACTGGATTTACTGGGACACGGGAAAGAAAAAATCTCTTTGCAGGAGGTCTTATCTTGAAACCAATTCTGTACCCTTCTGAAACAATGTTCTGAATCCAAAGATTGTGAACAGAATTGATCCAAATTTCTTTGAAAAAACGTAACCTGCCCCCTACCAGCTGAGCTGGCATGAGGGCCGCACCTTCATGTGGACTTAGAAGCTGGCTTTGCTTTTCTAGAAGGCTTGGATTTATTCCAGACTGGAGATGGTTTCCAAACTGAAACTGCTCCTGAGGATGAAGGATCAGGCTTTTGTTCTTTGTTGAAACGAAAGGAACGAAAACGATTATTAGCCCTGTTTTTACCCTTAGATTTTTTATCCTGTGGTAAAAAAGTTCCTTTCCCACCAGTAACAGTTGAGATAATAGAATCCAACTGAGAACCAAATAATTTGTTACCCTGGAAAGAAATGGAAAGTAGAGTTGATTTAGAAGACATATCAGCATTCCAAGTTTTAAGCCATAAAGCTCTTCTAGCTAAAATAGCTAGAGACATAAACCTGACATCAACTCTGATAATATCAAAAATGGCATCACAGATAAAATTATTAGCATGTTGAAGAAGAATAATAATATTATGAGAATCATGATCTGTTACTTGTTGCGCTAAAGTTTCCAACCAAAAAGTTGAAGCTGCAGCAACATCAGCCAATGATATAGCAGGTCTAAGAAGATTACCTGAACACAGATAAGCTTTTCTTAGAAAGGATTCAATTTTCCTATCTAAAGGATCCTTAAACGAAGTACCATCTGACGTAGGAATAGTAGTACGTTTAGCAAGGGTAGAAATAGCCCCATCAACTTTAGGGATTTTGTCCCAAAATTCTAATCTGTCAGACGGCACAGGATATAATTGCTTAAAACGTTTAGAAGGAGTAAATGAATTACCCAAATTATTCCATTCTCTGTAAATTACTTCAGAAATAGCACCAGGAACAGGAAAAACTTCTGGAATAACCACAGGAGATTTAAAGACCTTATCTAAACGTTTAGATTTAGTATCAAGAGGACCAGAATCCTCAATTTCTAAAGCAATTAGTACTTCTTTAAGTAAAGAACGAATAAATTCCATTTTAAATAAATATGAAGATTTATCAGCATCAATCTCTGAGACAGAATCCTCTGAACCAGAAGAGTCATTAGAATCAGAATGATGATGTTCATTTAAAAATTCATCTGTATAAAGAGAAGTTTTAAAAGATTTTTTATGTTTACTAGAAGGAGGAATAACAGACATAGCCTTCTTGATGGATTCAGAAACAAAATCTCTTATGTTATCAGGAACATTCTGAACATTAGATGTTGATGGAACTGCAACAGGTAATGGTACATTACTAAAGGAAATATTATCTGCATTAACAAGTTTGTAATGACAATTAATACAAACAGCAGCTGGAGGAATAGCTACCAAAAGTTTACAGCAGATACACTTAGCTTTGGTAGTTCCAGCACCAGACAGCGATTTTCCTGAAGTATCTTCTGACTCAGATGCAACGTGAGACATCTTGCAATATGTAAGAGAAAAAACAACATATAAAGCAAAAATGATCAAATTCCTTAAATGACAGTTTCAGGAATGGGAAAAAATGCCAGTGAACAAGCTTCTAGCAACCAGAAGCAATAAATAATGAGACTTAAATAATGTGGAGACAAAAGCGACGCCCATATTTTTTTAGCGCCAAATAAGACGCCCACATTATTTGGCGCCTAAATGCTTTTGGCGGCAAAAATGACGCCACGTCCGGAACGCCGACATTTTTTGGCGCAAAAGAACGTCAAAAATGACGCAACTTCCGGCGACACGTATGACGCCGGAAACAGAAAAGATTTTTTGCGCCAAAAAAGTCTGCGCCAAGAATGACGCAATAAAATGAAGCATTTTCAGCCCCCGCGAGCCTAACAGCCCACAGGGAAAAAAGTCAAATCTTTAAGGTAAGAAAAATATTTGATTCAAATGCATTATCCCAAATATGAAACTGACTGTCTGAAAATAAGGAATGTTGAACATCCTGAGCCAAGGCAAATAAATGTTTGAATACATATATTTAGAACTTTATTAAAAAAGTGCCCAACCATAGCTTAGAGTGTCGCAGAAAATAAGACTTACTTACCCCAGGACACTCATCTACATGTTTGTAGAAAGCCAAACCAGTACTGAAACGAAAATCAGCAGAGGTAATGGTATATTTATAAGAGTATATCGTCGATCTGAAAAGGGAGGTAAGAGATGAATCTCTACGACCGATAACAGAGAACCTATGAAATAGACCCCGTAGAAGGAGATCATTGAATTCAAACAGAAAATACTCCCCTCACATCCCTCTGACATTCACTGCACGCTGAGAGGAAAACCGGGCTCCAACCTGCTGCGGAGAGCATATCAACGTAGAATCTAGCACAAACTTACTTCACCACCTCCAAAGGAGGCAAAGTTTGTAAAACTGAATTATGGGTGTGGTGAGGGGTGTATTTATAGGCATTTTAAGGTTTGGGAAACTTTGCCCCTCCTGGTGGGAATGTATATCCCATACGTCACTAGCTCATGGACTCTTGCTAATTACATGAAAGAAATGGCACGCTCAAATCAACTGTGTAGCCGAATCGGCACGTTTTAAAATCGCAAACAAATGGAAACCTAAAAACGATTAAAATTGGGGGCGCACCTGTACAAATATTACGATCTCTGCACAATGAAAAAATTATATATAAGTATCTATAGATGGTTCTGAATGAACAATATATACTATGTTTATAATGCAGTAACGTGACAATGTCTCAAACCAAACAGACATATGCAAAACAGTTGTTCTATTTAAACTTGAAAAAAATGTTATAATGATACTTGATAATATGTGGGAGTCCAAGAGTATATACGTGACTCAAAGGTCCCAAAAGTGAGCGATCATCCCCCTAGTGGAAAGGATCTGAATAATCTCCCAATGGTGATGTGAACTTTTGTTCCTTGATGACTTATCGAAAAGGCTGCTCGACTTGTAACCCTGGTGTAAGGAATGAATTATAATGCTGTGGATAGAAGAAAGGGGTGCCTCATAGTGTATTACAGATAATACAAATATCAGAGAGTATGAGAGTGAATGCTCACCGAATATAGTTGGACCGTACTGTGACTGGTGCTGGGATGCAGGCTAGCCCTTAATACAGTGGCTAGTAAACTGTCAGCTATTCCACACATATGGTGATCAAATGCAGGTGTAACCAGCAATGCAAAGCTGCTGGACTCTATACGAATCTGGACAGAATATATATACACTGGAACTGGTTCGTATGTATAAACAGACAACTTCCCAAGATAAAAAACCAAAACTTTTAATGTCTTTATGGCTGCAACGTGTTTCTTGACCGCTCACGGGTCGTTTCCTCAGGCAAGTAAAAAAAGACGAATACAAACATGTTCAATTTGCCTCATTAAATACACAAGATACGATAAAACAGGAAGTTGTCATGACAAAAGCACATACATCGTCATCTCAATAATAAAATATATTGTAACAAATACTATCTCTTAAAAAACTATTTAAATTGCATGTAGTGCAAATCTGCCAAATTGTAACAGTTATCACATATGTATATACATTTCATCTTAAAATCATCGGAATGGTTATAAAATCGAAACTCGAAAGAATGCATATATATAAGGATAAGTTAAGTAAATGAATCCATCCTATAAAGCGGTATCGCTCTACTATTCTAACTGAATTTGCAATCCCTATGTATTAAACAACCTAAACACTTTAGTTTTTCAAAATTATATATGTATGTGCATATATATCCCATTCCCTTTATGGCCAATCAAAAATGATGTCCAAATTCCTATTCCTTATGTTACTTGCTCTTGCAAATGATGTAGAGTCTAACCCTGTTCCCCCAACGAATTCCATTCCTAGCCTTCCAGCTAAAAAAGGTCTCTCCTTTGTGCACTGTAACATCCGCAGCTTACTACCAAAAATCGATGCACTGCAAGCATGGTGTTCACATTACAAGCCCCAAATCATTGTGATCTCTGAATCCTGGCTAACCGCAAAAATACCTAACTCTGGCATTGCTATACATGGGTATTCATGCCATAGAACTGACAGAGCAAAAAGAGGAGGCGGCACTGTAATTTATGTTGACAATTCCATAAAGTTCACCCCCTTACAAAAAATCGAGCTCTCCAGCCACCTTTGATTTCCTTTCTGGCACAATTGAGATCCCGTGCAGTAAATCAATTATTGTTGCAGGAATCTACCGTCCACCTAGCTACCCTGTGCATTCCCTTTCTGACAGCCCATCTCCTTAGTGAAACCATAGCTCAAACCCCAAAAAGTGAAATTTTGGTCTTTGGAGATTTTAATATTGATTGGCTGAATCCTAAAAACAATAGTTATTGCTCACCATTTAAGACTTTGCAGCTAACGCAACTAATCTCCTCCCCAACTCGCATAAACATTAAAAGCCATAACCACACCCTCGTCGATTGGATTCTCTCCACTTCCCCTGAACGAATCCAGGAGGCAGGTGTTCTCCCTAACAGTTTCAGTGACCACTGCTTAGTATACTGCGTGCGCAAAATAAGGGCTACTAAATCCTCTCCCAAGGTTAAAATCACCAGGTCCTTCAAAAAATTTAATCTTCAATCATTTCTAAATGACATCAAAAACCTCCCATGGCACAGATTAAACCTAATTCCAGATTTAGACTCTGCAGTTGAATTCCTTCAGTCCGAACTCCTACAAGTTTGGAATTTGCATGCCCCGCTGCGTAAGTTGAGAGTAAAAGGAGCGCATATGAATTGGATCACAGCTGACCTCATTCAAATGTACCAGTTTCGGAATTCATTGTGGTCAAAGTTCAAGCATACTGGCTCTATGAACGATCACTGTGTATATAGAAAATGGCGAAATATATGCTGTAAACAAACAAAATTGGCCAAGGCCCAATATTTCTGTGAAAATCTGAAAAACAACATATCAAACCCTAGAAAGTTTTGGAAAGTCATAAATAACTTACACACTCCCCCAATCCACTCCCAACCCTCCACTGTCAAAGTGGATAACCAAACCCTGCAACTTCCCTTAGAAGTAGCAAATGCCTTTAACAATTATTTTGTCGGATGCTCCACCACCCTGATTGACAAACTAATAAATGACACGCATCCTGAAACTACAAATGTGGATCAGGCCCCACTAAATCTACAAAGACCAAATATAGATAAGTTCAATTTTAGACCTGTACCCATCAATGTCGTTAAGAAACACCTTAATAATCTAAAAATAATAATCTAAAAATGAAAAACCAGTCTGGACCTGATCAAATCCCAGCAATGCTGTTGAAGCTCAGCGCGTCAGCAATTGCTAACCCTGTCAGAACCCTAATTAACGAATCCTTGGTGTCTGGATACATACCCAAACTTTGGAAGACTGCAAGAGTAGTGCCTATCCATAAAAGTGGTGAGTTAACCATGGTTACTAACTATCGCCCAATATCATTGCTCCCAGTATTGTCAAAAATCTTAGAAAAATGCGTCCATACGCAACTATGTGAGTATTACCAACAATCTAGCTATATGACCAGTGTTCCCTCTAAGGTCAGTTTTGTGTACGGCCCAGCAGTGAAACAGTTAATTAGGTAACCACACCCTGCATTTAGCAAACACTACACAATGCAGATGGCAAGGTATGGTTCTCTTGTTAACTGTTTCACTGCTGGGCTGCACACAAAAATGTCCTTAGAGGGAACACTGTATTTGACCCCTGTTCAATCGGGTTTTCGCCCGAATCACTCCACTACAACTGCCCTCCTAAAAGTTTGCAACAACATCCAAACTGGCATGGAACAAGGAGAACTAACTGGAGCTATTTTTCTTGATTTTGCAAAGGCCTTTGACACAGTAGACCACGACATACTACTGCTCAAACTAAAAAACTCAGGTATTGGTGATCATCCGCTAACCTGGTTTCGATCATATGTATCGGATCGATCACAGTATGTCTCCATTTCTGACAGTGACTCCCTCTCCCAGTCACGTGTGGTGTTCCCTAAGGTTCCATCTCGGCCCCCTACTATTCACATTATTTATAAATGATCTGCCAAATGTCTGCAAATCCTCAACTGTACACATGTACGCAGACGACACGGTAATCTATGCAAACAAACCTGATCTGCCGCAGCTTGAAGCAGTGCTCCAAGACCAGTTCACAGAGGTAGAAAAGTGGATCTCAAAAAACTCTTCCTAAACACTAACAAAACTGTCACAATGATCTTTGGAACGGTACCTAAATTACGCAAATTACAAAAGTCCCATCTACGCATTAAAACAAAATCCAATTGCACACTGACCGCAGTCCACTCTTTCAAATACTTGTTATGTTGAAAAATTCTCTCCCAAAAGAGGTCAAGCCTGAAATATTGATTGGAAACCTCGCCTCTAGGGCTATCTGTATTTTGCGAGGATTCTTTGGAAGATACCAACTATAATTAATAGACACAAAAACAGAATTTATGCTTACCTGATAAATTACTTTCTCCAACGGTGTGTCCGGTCCACGGCGTCATCCTTACTTGTGGGATATTCTCTTCCCCAACAGGAAATGGCAAAGAGTCCCAGCAAAGCTGGTCACATGATCCCTCCTAGGCTCCGCCCACCCCAGTCATTCGACCGACGGACAGGAGGAAATATATATAGGAGAAACCATATGATACCGTGGTGACTGTAGTTAGAGAAAATAATTCATCAGACCTGATTAAAAAACCAGGGCGGGCCGTGGACCGGACACACCGTTGGAGAAAGTAATTTATCAGGTAAGCATAAATTCTGTTTTCTCCAACATTGGTGTGTCCGGTCCACGGCGTCATCCTTACTTGTGGGAACCAATACCAAAGCTTTAGGACACGGATGAAGGGAGGGAGCAAATCAGGTCACCTAAATGGAAGGCACCACGGCTTGCAAAACCTTTCTCCCAAAAATAGCCTCCGAAGAAGCAAAAGCATCAAATTTGTAAAATTTGGCAAAAGTGTGCAGTGAAGACCAAGTCGCTGCCTTACATATCTGGTCAACAGAAGCCTCGTTCTTGAAGGCCCATGTGGAAGCCACAGCCCTAGTGGAGTGAGCTGTGATTCTTTCAGGAGGCTGCCGTCCGGCAGTCTCATAAGCCAATCGGATAATGCTTTTAAGCCAAAAGGAAAGAGAGGTAGAAGTCGCTTTTTGACCTCTCCTTTTACCAGAATAAACAACAAACAAGGAAGATGTTTGTCAGAAATCTTTAGTAGCCTCTAAATAGAATTTTAGAGCACGGACTACGTCCAAATTGTGTAACAAACGTTCCTTCTTTGAAACTGGATTCGGACACAAAGAAGGTACAACTATCTCCTGGTTAATATTTTTGTTGGAAACAACTTTCGGAAGAAAACCAGGCTTAGTACGCAAAACCACCTTATCTGCATGGAACACCAGATAGGGCGGAGAACACTGCAGAGCAGATAACTCTGAAACTCTTCTAGCAGAAGAAATTGCAACCAAAAACAAAACTTTCCAAGATAATAACTTAATATCTACGGAATGTAAGGGTTCAAACGGAACCCCTTGAAGAACTGAAAGAACTAGATTTAGACTCCAGGGAGGAGTCAAAGGTCTGTAAACAGGCTTGATCCTAACCAGAGCCTGAACAAATGCTTGAACATCTGGCACAGCTGCCAGTCTTTTGTGAAGTAAAACAGATAAAGCAGAGATCTGTCCCTTCAGAGAACTTGCAGATAATCCTTACTCCAAACCTTCTTGTAGAAAGGATAGAATCTTAGGAATTTGTATCTTGTTCCATGGGAATCCTTTAGATTCACACCAACAGATATATTTTTTCCATATTTTATGGTAAATTTTTCTAGTTACAGGCTTTCTAGCCTGAATCAGAGTATCTATTACAGAATCTGAAAACCCACGCTTTGATAAAATCAAGCGTTCAATCTCCAAGCCGTCAGTTGGAGGGAAACCAGATTCGGATGTTCGAATGGACCCTGAACAAGAAGGTCCTGTCTCAAAGGTAGCTTCCATGGTGGAGCCGATGACATATTCACCAGGTCTGCATACCAAGTCCTGCGTGGCCACGCAGGAGCTATCAAGATCACCGAGGCCCTCTCCTGATTGATCCTGGCTACCAGCCTGGGGATGAGAGGAAACGGTGGGAATACATAAGCTAGGTTGAAGGTCCAAGGTGCTACTAGTGCATCTACTAGGGTCGCCTTGGGATCCCTGGATCTGGACCCGTAGCAAGGAACCTTGAAGTTCTGACGAGACGCCATCAGATCCATGTCTGGAATGCCCCATAATTGAGTTATTTGGGCAAAGATTTCCGGATGGAGTTCCCACTCCCCCGGATGGAATGTCTGACGACTCAGAAAATCCGCTTCCCAATTTTCCACTCCTGGGATGTGGATCGCAGACAAGTGGCAGGAGTGATCCTCCGCCCATTGAATTATCTTGGTCACTACTTTCATCGCCAGGGAAGTCCTTGTTCCCCCCTGATGATTGATATATGCAACGGTCGTCATGTTGTCTGACTGAAACCTTATGAATTTGGCATTTGCTAGTTGAGGCCAAGCTCTGAGAGCATTGAATATCGCTCTCAGTTCCAAAATGTTTATCGGGAGAAGAGACTCTTCCCGAGACCATAGACCCTGAGCTTTCAGGGATTCCCAGACCACGCCCCAGCCCACTAGGCTGGCGTCGGTCGTGACAATGACCCACTCTGGTCTGCGGAAGCTCATTCCCTGTGACAGATTGTCCAGGGTCAGCCACCAACGGAGTGAATCTCTGGTCTTTTGATCTACTTGAATCGTCGGAGACAAGTCTGTATAATCCCCATTCCACTGTCTGAGCATGCACAGTTGTAATGGTCTTAGATGAATTCGTGCAAAAGGAACTATGTCCATTGTTGCAACCATCAATCCTATTACTTCCATGCACTGCGCTATGGAAGGACGAGGAACAGAATGAAGTACTTGACAAGAGCTTAGAAGTTTTGATTTTCTGACCTCTGTCAGAAAAATCCTCATTTCTAAGGAATCTATTATTGTTCCCAAGAAGGGGACAAAGAACTTTTTTCTTTGTTCACCTTCCATCCGTGAGATCTGAGAAAGGCTAGGACGATGTCCGTATGAGCCTTTGCTTTTGACAGGGACGACGCTTGAATCAGGATGTCGTCCAAGTAAGGTACTACTGCAATGCCCCTTGGTCTTAGAACCGCTAGAAGGGACCCTAGTACCTTTGTGAAAATCCTTGGAGTAGTGGCTAATCCAAATGGAAGTGCCATAAACTGGTAATGCTTGTCCAGAAAAGCGAACCTTAGGAACTGATGATGTTCCTTGTGGATAGGAATATGTAGGTACGCATCCTTTAAATCCACGGTAGTCATAAATTGATTTTCCTGGATAGTAGGTAGGATCGTTTGAATAGTTTCCATTTTGAACGATGGTACCCTGAGAAATTTGTTTAGGATCTTTAGATCCAAAATTGGTCTGAATGTTCCCTCTTTTTTGGGAACTATGAACAGATTGGAATAAAATCCCATTCCTTGTTCTCTTATTGGAACTGGATGTATCACTCCCATCTTTAACAGGTCTTCTACACAATGTAAGAATGCCTGTCTCTTTATTTGGTTTGAAGATAATTGAGACCTGTGGAACCTTCCCCTTGGGGGTAGTTCCTTGAATTCCAGGAGATAACCTTGAGAAACTATTTCTAGCGCCCAAGGATCCTGAACATCTCTTGCCCAAGCCTGAGCAAAGAGAGAAAGTCTGCCCCCCACTAGATCCGGTCCCGGATCGGGGGCTATCCCTTCATGCTGTTTTGGTAGCAGTGGTAGGCTTCTTGGCCTGCTTACCCTTGTTCCAGCCTTGCATTGGTTTCCAGGCTGGTTTGGGTTGTGAAGTATTACCCTCTTGCTTAGAGGATACAGAATTAGAGACTGGTCCGTTTCTGCGAAAGGGACGAAAATTAGGCTTATTATTAGCCTTAAAAGACCTATCCTGTGGGAGGGCGTGGCCCTTTCCCCCAGTGATGTCTGAAATCTCTTTCAAATCAGGTCCAAATAATGTTTTACCTTTGAAAGGAATGTTAAGCAATTTTGTCTTGGAAGACACATCCGCTGACCAAGACTTTAGCCAAAGCACTCTGCGCGCCACGACAGCAAACCCTGAATTTTTCGCCGCTAATCTAGCTAATTGCAAAGCGGCATCTAAAACAAAAGAGTTAACCAATTTAAGTGCTTGAACTCTGTCCATAACCTCCTCATACGAAGATTCTTTACTGAGCGATTTTTCTAGTTCCTCGAACCAGAAACACGCTGCCGTAGTGACAGGAACAATGCATGAAATTGGTTGTAGAAGGTAACCTTGCTGTACAAAAATCTTTTTAAGCAAACCCTCTAATTTCTTATCCATAGGATCTTTGAAAGCACAACTATCTTCGATAGGAATAGTAGTGCGTTTGTTTAGAGTAGAAACCACCCCCTCGACCTTGGGGACTGTCTGCCATAAGTCCTTTCTGGGGTCGACTATAGGAAATAATTTCTTAAATATAGGGGGGGGGAGGGAACAAAAGGTATGCCGGGCCTTTCCCACTCTTTATTTACTATGTCCGCCACCCGCTTGGGTAAAGGAAAAGCGTCCGGGGGCACCGGAACCTCTAGGAACTTGTCCATCTTACATAATTTCTCTGGAATGACCAAATTGTCACAATCATCCAGAGTAGATAACACCTCCTTAAGCAGTGCGCAGAGATGTTCTAATTTAAATTTAAATGTCACAACATCAGGTTCAGCTTGATGAGAAATTTTTCCTGAATCTGAAATTTCTCCATCAGACAAAACCTCCCTCATGGCCCCTTGAGATTGGTGTGAGGGTATGTCAGAACAAATATCATCAGCGCCCTCCTGCTCTTCAGTGTTTAAAACAGAGCAATCGCGCTTTCTCTGATAAGTAGGCATTTTGGATAAAAGATTTGCTATGGAGTTATCCATTACAGCCGTTAATTGTTGCATGGTAATAAGTATTGGCGCACTAGATGTACTAGGGGCCTCCTGTGTGGGCATAACTGGTGTAGACACAGTAGGGGATGATGAAGTATCATGTTTACTCCCCTCATTTGAGGAATCATCTTGGGCAATATCATTATCTGTTGCATTACTGTCCTTACTTTGTTTGGACACTATGGCACAATTATCACATAAATTTAAATGGGGAGACACATTGGCTTTCATACATATAGAACATAGATTATCTGATGGTACAGACATGTTAAACAGGCTTAAACTTGTCAACAAAGCACAAAAAACGTTTTAAAATAAAACCGTTACTGTCACTTTAAATTTCAAACTGAAAACACTTTATTACTGAATATGTGAAAAAGTATGAAGGAATTGTTCAAAATTTCACCACAGTGTCTTAAAGCATTAAAAGTATTGCACACCAAATTTCAGAGCTTTAACCCTTAAATTAACGGAACCGGAGCCGTTTTTACATTTAACCCCTATACAGTCCCAGAATGAGGCTCTGTCTATAACTAGAAAGGCCCCCATCTGAAAAAGGTGTCCAACACAGTGCCTGCCATTTTTCTAAACGTTCCCCAAGATTATAATACCAATAATTAGTTAGAATCTGCATAATATGCCTAGTAAAGCAATTGTTTTAGCCCAGAAAAATGTCTACCAGTTTTTAAGCCCTTTTTGAAGCCCTTTATTCTTTTATGTTTAACTAAGAAAATGGCTTACAGGTCCCCATGAGGGGAAATGACAGCCTTCCAGCATTACATGGTCTTGTTAGAAATATGGCTAGTCATACCTTAAGCAGAAAAGACTGCAAACTGTTTCCCCCAACTGAAGTTACTTCATCTCAACAGTCCTGTGTGGAAACAGCAATCGATTTTAGTTACTGTCTGCTAAAAATCATCTTCCTCTTACAAACAGAAATCTTCATCCTTTTCTGTTTCAGAGTAAATAGTACATACCAGCACTATTTTAAAATAACAAACACTTGATAGAAGAATAAAACTACAAAAAACTCTTAACCATCTCCGGGGAGATGTTGCTTGTGCAACGGCAAAGAGAATGACTGAGGTGGGCGGAGCCTAGGAGCGATCATGTGACCAGCTTTGCTGGGACTCTTTGCCATTTCCTGTTGGGGAAGAGAATATCCCACAAGTAAGGATGACGCCGTGGACCGGACACACCAATGTTGGAGAAATTGTCCAAAGCTGCAAGCCTGTTTGGCCCGTATTTATTATATCTACAGTGTATTGTGTCTACAGTGTATTAGTTAGCTTGACTCCTCACTAAATTCTGTGTTTTTTTATATATTAGTAACAACAACTGTAAGTAAACAGGATTAAGAAACCAGTGTATAACTGGCTGTATGTATGTATGTTTAGATGTAGCCCATCTAACCGATGTCCAATGTTGTTTGGAATCTCCCTAGCATGTGTGTTATTTTAAATTCTGTGATATCTATATATATTAATATTAATCCCTCCTTAATGCATAAAGATGCGTGCAAACTCCACCCTATTGGTATTGTGGTGTATGCAATAATATATATGTAATGCATACTGTGTGGAGAATGGTATGTCATAATATAAAATGTATAACAGAAATGTTGTGTATTTGTTATAGACTCACAATCTATTGATAAGTTGTTAGGAAAGATATATACTCCAAAGAAAAAAGGGGGGAGTCACATATCGCAGACTAACTGAAAAAAAAAGAAGAGAAGAAACAATTGAATAAACTCAACGATTGGGAACACATCAACTGAAGGCTGCTAAATACAGATAAGAATTGAGACCTAAAGGGGGCGGAGCTACGCCGTGCTGGAGCATGGACGCACTGTAAAAGAGCTCCGGAGCTGTTTGGGACCTTTGGGCATTAATAACGGCATAAATGCTACCAATTACCGCTGCCACGTCATCCTAATTAGTGTCTAACAACCCAGACACACTATTCACTTTGCAACTTCGAGGGAAATCTGTTGCGGAACTATCTGTAACAAGAACTGCAGACGCCATCTTACCGCCACACAGGACCCCTGATCGGCGACTAGTGCCGCTTATGCTGTTTGCCACGTGAGGCCTCCTACCCGACTGCACTCCTGAACGGCTCTGTTGGGGGATCCTGCCGGTCCGGATTCTCCCCGGCTTCACCATCTGCCGGTGGCCCGACACGCAACTGCCTCCCACGTGGCTACAGGTACTCATAACTACGCACTCCATCCTAACAGACACTAATGCTAGAGGCCTCCACTCTCACCTCTCAGGATTATATATTCCCATACAACACTCATTTAGCCTCTCTGAGTGGCCAGTAAACCTACGCTCTTTTGAGTCATTGCTTGACCGGACCTCACCAGTACACTTTTTTGGTCCGTTGCAGTTCTGCAGTACAACTTAATATTTCCTTCTGAAGTTTAGCGCATGGACTGTTGCCTTATACAGAAATTGATCCCTTGAGCTTAACCCAGAGAGACTGTAATAGATTTCTCCATAAGATCCCTGCTACTCAGTGCAGGAAGAACCAAAAAGAAATTTTCTTTACTATTAGCCTATTTTTCACAATATTTTGCTACGCCACCAATCTCTCTCACCATGACAAGTAAGAAAGGAAATAAACCTGACAAACCCACAAAAACACTAACTCTGGGCCCCTCAGTAACATCATTTTTTCACCCTCAAGAAACTGTAACGACGGATAATGCACAATCCTCAGAACTGCCCTCCACTGTTCTTAACCCTTCTTCATCCCAAGATTCCCTACAATCTATTCAGACACAGATAGCGGGACTGCCATCCAAATCAGATATAGAATCCTTAAAGAAATTTATTAAAGATGAAATTAAAGATCTTAAAAAAGACCTTAACGAATTGGGCTCCAGAATGGAATTTTTAGAAGACGGACAGGAACATCTCAACAACATGGTCAGCACCAATACTCAAAACATTAATGTGCACGACTCTATGATCCAAAACTTAAACGACAAAATCGAAGACCTCGAGAATCGAGGAAGAAGAAACAATCTCCGCTTGAGGGGGATACCAGAGGATGTCTCTACTGAACAACTCAGGACATATGTCACAGAATTTTTTCACTTCCTCTTACCCCAAGCCCCTCTTATTCAGAACGACGACATCGAGAGAATCCATAGGGCTCTAAGACCTCCTGCTAAACCGCCTGCCCCACCTAGGGACGTTATCCTTAGATTTCTTAAATACACCACAAAAGAAGAGATCTGGCAATCTGCCAGAACCCGACGGACCATTCAATTTCACAACCACTCCCTACAAGTATATCAGGATCTCTGCCCTCAGACAATCCAGCGCAGAAGAGAGGTCCGCTTTATCACCAAAACTTTACAAGAACACAATGTCAGATACCGTTGGGGCTTTCCATTCAGCCTAATCATCTCCCACAATGGAGGCCAACTTGTCTATAAAGGCTTCTCAGACCTGGACCACATTTCTAAGAAACTTAACCTTACATTCGAACAACCTCCTGAGTCGATCATCACTAGCCAACACCACCTGATACATTCAGATGACGAGGCACCGAAAGACCAGAGACCTAGCTGGTCGAGAATACTACCTAAGAGACGCAGAACAGGCCTTGCCACCACTTCTACAGGATCCTAAACTGACCACTTACTAACTTCCCATTGAAAATTCCCACAAGTTCCTTTCCCACCAGTAACAGTTTGAAATAATAGAATCCAACTGAGAACCAAATAATTTATTCCTGGAAAGAAATGGAAAGTAGAGTTGATTTAGAAGCCATATCAGCATTCCAAGTCTTAAGCCATAAAGCTCTTCTGGCAAAGATAGCCAGAGACATAAATCTAACATCAACTCTAATAATATCAAAAATGGCATCACAGATGAAATTATTAGCATGCTGGAGAAGAATAATAATATCATGAGAATCACGATTTGTTACTTGTTGCGCTAGAGTTTCCAACCAAAAAGTTGAAGCTGCAGCAACATCAGCCAATGATATAGCAGGTCTAAGAGATTACCTGAACATAGATAAGCTTTTTCTAGAAAAGATTAATTTTTCTATCTAAAGGATCCTTAAACGAGGTACCATTGATGTAGGAATGGTAGTACGTTTAGCAAGGGTAGAAATAGCCCCATCAACTTTAGGGATTTTGTCCCAAAATTCTAATCTGTCAGGCGGAACAGGATATAATTGCTTAAAACGTTTAGAAAGAGTAAATGAATTACCCAATCTATCCCATTCCTTAGCAATTACTGCAGAAATAGCATTAGGAACAGGAAAGACTTCTGGAAATAACCGCAGGAGCTTTAAAAACCTTATCCAAACGTATAGAATTAGTATCAAGAGGACTAGAATCCTCTATTTCTAAAGCAATTAGTACTTCTTTAAGTAAAGAGCGAATAAATTCCATCTTAAATAAATATGAAGATTATCAGCATCAATCTCTGAGACAGAATCCTCTGAACCAGAAGAGTCCAAAGAATCAGAATGATGGTGTTCATTTAAAAATTCATCTGTAGAGAGAGAAGATTTAAAAGACTTTTTACGTTTACTAGAAGGAGAAATAACAGACAAAGCTTCTTTATGGATTCAGAAACAAAATCTCTTATGTTATCAGGAACATTCTGCACCTTAGAAGTTGAGGGAACTGCAACAGGCAATGGTACATCACTAAAGGAAATATTATCTGCATTAACAAGTTTGTCATGACATTTAATACAAACAACACTGGAGGAATAGCTACCAAAAGTTTACAGCAGATACACTTAGCTTTGGTAGATCCAGCAGGCAGAGTTTTCCTGTAGTATCTTCTGGCTCAGATGCAACGTGAGACATCTTGCAATATGTAAGAGAAAAAAACAACATATAAAGCAAAATAGATCAAATTCCTTATAAGACAGTTTCAGGAATGGGAAAAAAATGCCAAACATCAAGCTTCTAGCAACCAGAAGCAAATGAAAAATGAGACTGAAATAATGTGGAGACAAAAGCGACGCCCAATTTTTTGGCGCCAAATAAGACGCCCACATTATTTGGCGCCTAAATGCTTTTGGCGCCAAAAATGACGCCACATTCCGGAACGCCGACATTTTTGGCGCAAAATAACGTCAAAAAAAATGACGCAACTTCCGGCGACACGTATGACGCCGGAAACGGAAATGAATTTTTGCGCCAAAAAAGTCCGCGCCAAGAATGACGCAATAAAATGAAGCATTTTCAGCCCCCGCGAGCCTAACAGCCCACAGGGAAAAAAATCAAATTTTTGAGGTAAGAAAAATATGATAATTAAAGCATAATCCCAAATATGAAACTGACTGTCTGGAAATAAGGAAAGTTGAACATTCTGAGTCAAGGCAAATAAATGTTTGAATACATATATTTAGAACTTTATAAATAAAGTGCCCAACCATAGCTTAGAGTGTCACAGAAAATAAGACTTACTTACCCCAGGACACTCATCTACATGTTTGTAGAAAGCCAAACCAGTACTGAAACGAGAATCAGTAGAGGAAATGGTAAATATAAGAGTATATCGTCGATCTGAAAAGGGAGGTAAGAGATGAATCTCTACGACCGATAACAGAGAACCTTATGAAATAGACCCCGTAGAAGGAGATCACTGCATTCAATAGACAATACTCTCCTCACATCCCTCTGACATTCACTGCACGCTGAGAGGAAAACCGGGCTCCAACTTGCTGCGGAGCGCATATCAACGTAGAATCTAGCACAAACTTACTTCACCACCTCCCTTGGAGGCAAAGTTTGTAAAAACTGATTTGTGGGTGTGGTGAGGGGTGTATTTATAGGCATTTTAAGGTTTGGGAAACTTTGCCCCTCCTGGTAGGAATGTATATCCCATACGTCACTAGCTCATGGACTCTTGTTAATTACATGAAAGAAAAAGCATATAAAAAGAGGAACCGGAAAAATAACTGTGCTTTTATACAAAAAAATCATAACCACCATAAAAAGGGTGGGCCTCATGGACTCTTGCCAATATGAAAGAAATGAATTTATCAGGTAAGTTCTTACATAAATTATGTTTTCTTTCATGTAATTGGCAAGAGTCCATGAGCTAGTGACGTATGAGAAAGTCCACAGAAGAGTCACTAGAGAGGGAGGGATATTCTATATTTCCACTGAGAAATTAAATCCATACAATAACCAAGTTTTCCTTGAAAAAACTTAAATCAAAAGCAGTAGAATCAAACTGAAACAGATGCCTGAATAACTTTTTTTTTTTACCAAAGACTGCTTCAGAAGAAGCAATATACATTAAAATGGTAAAAACAATAAAAGTATGCAAAGAGGACCAAAATACTGCTTTGCAAATTTGATCATCCGAAGCTTCAATCTGAAAAGCCCCAAAAATGGCGACTGAATTTAGCAGAATGAGCTGTAAATCTCTGAGGCGGAACCTACCCAGCCTCCAAATAAGAAAAACAAAATCTTTAACGAGGATGCCAAAGAAATAGCAGAGGCTTTCTAAACTTTACTGAAACCAGAAAAACAACAAATAGACTAGAAGTCTTCTGAAATCCTAATAACCTCGATAAAGAATTACAAAGCTATTACCACATCCAAAGGATCTAAAGAACTCTCAAAGAATTCTTTAGTATTAGAAAACAAGGAAGGAACAACAATTTATTTACTAATTTTGTTCAAATGCACAACTTTAGGAAAAAAAAAGTCCACAAAACCATTCTTTAGAACATAATACAGATAGTATATTGAAAAGAAAAAAATAAATTATGCTTACCTGATAATTTAATTTCCATTGAGGGGAGGAGTCTCCACGGCTTCATTCATTACTATTGGGAATTAAGAACCTGGCCACCAGGAGGAGGCAAAGACACCCCAGCCAAAGGCTTAAATACCTCCCACACTTCCCTCATCCCCCAGCCATTCTGCTGAGGGAACCAGGAACAGTAGGAGAAATATCAGGGTAGAAAAGGTGCCAGAAGATGAATAAATTTAGGGCCGTCCAACGGAGATATGGGCGGGAGCCATGGACTCTACTCCCCTTGATGGAAATGAAATGATAAGGTAAGCATAATTTATGTTTTCCATCTAAAGGGGAGGAGAGTCCACAGCTTCATTCATTACTATTGGGAACATATACCCAAGCTCTAGAGGACACTGAATTAAACCAGGAGGGTAAAAGGCAGACCCTAATCTGAGGGCACCACAGCCTGCAAAACCTTTCTCCCAAAAACAGTTTCTGCAGAAGCAAAAACATCACATTTGTAAAACTTTGTAAAAATGTGTAAGGAGGAGCTCATTCTTGAAGGCCCAGGACGAAGCCACAGCTCTAGTTGAATGAGCCATGATCCTCTGAGGAGGCTTATGTCCCACTGTCTCATAAGCCAAGCGAATCAAGCTCCTGAACCAAAAAGACAAAGAAGTAGCAGAGGCCCTTTGCCCCTTGCGCTTCCCAGAATACACCACAAAAAGAGATGTAGACGGTCTGAAATCCTTTGTAGCCTGAAGATAGAACTTTAAGGCACGAACCACATCCAGGTTATGAAGTAACCTCTCCTTTGAAAAAGAAGGGTTAGGACACAAAGGAGGAACAACTATTTCCTGATTAATGTTACGGTTGAACACCAATATGTCGCAGCTTCAGCAACCGCCGCTGCTGGTTGAAAAACAAACTGTGTGCTGAAACATCTTTCTCAACATGTTTTCCAGCTTTTTATCCATGGGCTCCTTAAACGACTAACTATCCTCGAGGGGAATAGTCGTCTGCTTCACGAGCGTAGAGATAGCACCATCCACCTTAGGGATGGTCCCCCACAGCTCAACCTGAGAGTGCGGAACGGGGAAAAGTTTTTTAAAGGAAGAAGAAGGGGAAAAGGAAGAAGTGGAAAAGGAAGAAGAAGGGCAAAAGGAAGAAGAAGGGGAAAAGGAAGAACCTAATTGATCCCATTTGTTATTATTATTATTAGCCATCTTAACGGGAACTTTGTCAAGCTTAGGAATCGCAGGTTCCTCCGGTATCTTAGGTTCTGGAACCTCCAGAGTAGCAAGCAAGCACTTGCCGTAGCAGAAAGCGCAAAATTCTCCATCCTAAACCTATAACCAGGCTCCTCCGCCGCCGGAGGTTTAGATGACAAGAACTCCGACAAAGAAAGCTCGTATAGAGCCTCTGGATCTCCCATTGGCGAGGACAAACCCTGGGCCGGGCCACTATGGTAAACCCTATGCTTGCGCTTAGCAGAACGTAGTAAGGCATGGATCACTTTCAAAACCGACGATTCCAGTTGGTCCGCAAAGTCTGACGGCCAACGAATCTCTCCCAAAGGAGTAACGGTTGGACCCCAGGGCGCTGCATGTGCAATTGGAGATTAATGTAGGGAATGCACCTCCCGAGACGATGAACCCTCAGAGGTGGACGGCTCAGTAGTGCTAGACATGTTTAACTTTATCAAGGCATGTGGAACATAGTTGAGCAGGGTGATCTACCAGAACCTCCTCACAATAAACACAGGAATGAGACTTTATTAAGGAAGGAGAGCCTTCCAACGCGTCAGAGTCCTACATTGCTTGCTCATCAACACTGATTGCTTGTGGAGCTCTTAATATGAGTCGGGATGGTTTTGCAGAAAGACTCTCCCTGCATCTCCGGACTCTAACTTTCGCCCAGGCTCTCACTGAGAGGCTGACAGGACTACTTAAAACTCCAGTCCCACTGCGAAGAGTACTACCCTACATAAGAGACTACTCCGAACTCTGGCACTCCTCTGCCATACTCCTGTGACGAAAGGCAAAAAATGACTGGGGGATGAGGGAAGTGGGGGAGGTATTTAAGACTTTGGCTGGGTTGTCTTTGCCTCCTTCTGGTGGCCAGGTTCTTAATTCCCAATAGTAATGAATTAAGCCGTGGACTCTCCTCCCCCCTTTAGATGGAAAAACCCTTAGGAGCAAATTAAAATCTTAAAATCCAGATTTTAAAGTAACAGTTAATAGGACTAGGCTCCTAAAAGCTAAAAATGAATTTTCCTTAACAAAGAATGTTCAAATGAAAAATATGCAGAATTTTTAATAAAACTGTCTGATACAGGATCCTTTGAGCCAAAGAAAACCTTCATCAGTAGAATAAACTTAAGTATGCTGTCGTTCAGAACAAAATTAATTAAATGCTAACAATTTTGAAAAGACCTTGTAAGTTTACTTAAAGGCATAATATCAGTCATAACCTTTATGATAAAAGCAATAACGTGATTTTTGCAGATGAAATCAAGTACATGAACTGAATAAGTAAAAACAGTAAATGCCATTGTACATGTAGATACATTTTAAGCATAAAATAAATAAATGCCACAAAATTGAGCTGAAGAAAATAACAGCTTAATAATAAAAAGAAAATGTATGCTTACCTGATAAATTTATTTCCTTTTTGACACGATGAGTCCACGGATCATCTAATTACTATTGGGAATCAATACCCAGGTTAGAGTACACAGATAAGGGAGGGACAAGACAGGGAACCTAAACGGAAGGCCCCACTGCTTGAAGAACCTCTCTCCCAAAAGCAGCCTCAGCCGAGGCAAAAGTGTCAAATTTTTAGAATTTTTAAAAAGTGTGAAGAGAGAACCAAGTTGCAGTCTTGCTAATCTGTTCCACAGAAGCTTCATTTTTGAATGCCCATGAGGAAGCAACAGCCCTTGTGGAATGAGCCGTAACACTCTCTGGAGGACGCTGTCCAGCAGTTTCATGGGCAAAACGAATAATACTCTTCAGCAAAAAGGAAAGAGAACTAGCCGTAGCTTTCTGTCCCTTAGATCTTCCCGAAAAAAAAAAAAAAAACAAGGCAGAAGACTGACGAAAATCCTTAGTCGCCTGTAAGTAAAATTTTAGAGCACGTACCACGTCTAAATTGTGCAGAAGCCGTTCCTTCTGAGAAGAAGGATTAGGACATAAGGAAGGAACAACAATCTCCTGATTAATGTTCTGGTCAGAAACTACTTTAGGTAGAAATCCTAACTTTGTACGTAAAACCACGAATGAAAAATAAGGTAAGGAGACCCATACGGCAATGCCGAGATTTCTGACACTCTACGAGCAGAAGAAAAAGCAACTAGAAACAAAACTTTCCAAGATAACTTAATATCTAAGAAATGCATAGGCTCAAACAGAGCCCCTTGAAGAACCTTAAGAACTAAATTAAGACTCCAGGGAGGAGTAACTGGTTTGAACACAGGCCTGATCCTGACAAAAAGATTGCACGTCTGGTACGTCTGCCAGACGCTTATGTAACAAAATAGACAAGGCAGATATTTGACCCTTTAGAGAACTTGCTGATAATCTTTTCTCCAAACTTTCTTGGAGAAAAGACAAAATTCTAGGAATCCTAACTCTACTCCAAGAGTAGCCCTTGGATTCACACCAACAGAGATATTTGCGCCATATCTTGTAGTAAATCTTTCTAGTTACAGGATTACGAGCCTGAATCATGGTCTCTATGACCGATTCTGAAAAGCCCCGCTTGGATAAAATTAAGTGTTCAATCTCCATGCAGTACGCTTCAGAGAAACTAAATTCGGATGAAGGAAGGGCCCTTGAAGTAGAAGGTCCTTCCTCAACGGAAGTCTCCAAGGTGGAAGAAACGACTTGTCCACCAGATCTGCATACCAAATCCGGCAAGGCCAAGCCAGTGCAATGAGGATCACCAATGCTCTCTCCTGCTTGATTCGAGCAATGACCAGAGGAAGAAGAGCGAACGGAGGAAATAGGTATGCTAGGCTGAAGGTCCAAGGAACCGCCAGGGCGTCTATCAGTACCTGAGGGACCCTGGACCTTGATCCGTACCTCGAAAGCTTGGCATTCTGACGAGATGCCATGAGATCCAATTCCGGCTGACCCCATCTGAGAATCAGGCTGGAATACACTTCTGGATGGAGTTCCCACTTCCCCGGGTGAAAGGTCTGCCTGCTCAGAAAGTCCGCCTCCTAGTTGTCCACCCCTGGGATGTGGATCTCCGACAGACAGCAAGAGTGGGTTTCCTCCCCACCAAAGTATTTTGGCTACCTCTGTCATTGCTAAGGAACTCTGCGTTCCTCCCTGATGATTGATGTAAGCCACTGAAGTTATGTTGTCCGACTGGAACCTGAAACTGGGCCAGAAGAGCATTGAAGATCGCTCTTAGTTCAAGAATGTTTATAGGTAGAACAGACTGTTACTGAGTCCAAACTCCCAGAGTCTTTAGGGAGCCCCAGACTGCTAACCATCCTTGAAGGCTGGCGTCTGTTGTCACAATTACCCAAGAGGGTCTGCGAAAGCAGGTTCCCTGGGAGAGATGATCCTGAGACAACCACCTTTGAAGAGAATCCCTTGTCTCCTGCTTCAGTAGTATTCGTGGAGACAAATCTGCATAATCTCCGTTCCATTGACTGAGCATGTCTAGCTGCAGAGGTCTGAGATGGAAACGAGCGAACAGGATGATGTCCATTGCGCCGCCACCATCAGCCCGATTACCTCCATGCACTGAGTCACTGATGGCTGAGGAGCGGACTGAAGCGCTAGACGAGACTCGAAAATCTTTGATTTCTTGAATTCTGTCAGAAAAATCTTCATTGATAGGGAATCTATTATGATTCCCAAGAAAGTTACCATTGTATTTGGAACTAAGGATCTCTTTTCCAAATTTACCTTCCACCCGTGAGATCGCAGGAAGGATAACAACATTTCCGTGTGGGACCTTGCTTGTTGAAAGGATGGCACCTGGACCAGGATGTCGTCCAGATAGGGCACCACTGCAATGCCCCGTAATCGAAGCACCGCCAACAGAGATCCCAGAATCTTTGAGAAAATTCTGGGAGCTGTGGCAAGACCGAAAGGAAGAGCTACAAATTGGAAGTGTTTGTCTAGAAAAGCAAACCTTAGAAACTTGTGATGATCACTGTGAATGGGAACATGTAGGTACGCGTCCTTTAAATCCACTGTTGTCATAAATTGACCCTCTTGGACCAAAGGAAGAATGGAACGAATAGTTTCCATCTTGAAGGACGGTACTCTGAGGAATTTGTTTAGACTCTTGAGATCCAAAATTGGTCTAAAGGTTCCCTCTTTTTTGGGAACCACGAACAGATTGGAATAAAATCTCAGACCCCGCTCCTGCATCGAAACAGGAACTATTACTCCCAGGTCGGAGAGGTCCTGTACACAATGTAAGAACGCCTCTCTTTTTGTCTGGTCTACAAATAATCTTGAAAGTAGAAACCTGCTTCTGGGAGGAAAACTTTTGAACTCTAGTTTGTATCCCTGGGACACTATTTCTACTGCCCAGGGATCTCAAACCCAAGCCTGAGCGAAGAAGGAAAGTCTGCGCTCTACAAGATCCGGTCCCGGATCTGGGGCATGCCCTTCATGCTGTCTTTGATTCAATAGCAGGCTTCTTGGATTGTTTTCCTTTATTCCAAGACTGATTGGGTCTCCAGGAAGGTTTAGACCGGAAGCATTTCCATTGAAATTTCGAAAGGAACGAAAATTACTCTGACATCCCTTTTGCTTGTTTCTCTTATCCTGAGGGACATGACGACCCTTTCCTCCTGTGATATCAGAGATTATTTCCGTCAAGCCCGGTCCAAACAAGGTCTTCCCCTTGTAAGAAATCACTAAAAGTTTATACTTAGATGATACATCCGCAGACCAAGGTTTTAAAAATAAGGCTCTGCAGGCTAAAACGGCAAAGCATGAAATCCTTGCTCCCAGCTTGATAACCTGTAGGGAAGCATCAGTAATAAAGGAATTAGCCAACTTAAGGGCTTTTATCCTATCCTGAATCTCATCAAGGGGGGTGTCTGTCCTAATAGCATCAGACAACGCATCAAACCAATATGCCGCTGCGCTAGTGACGGTATCAATGCACACTGCAGGTTGCCATTGTAACCCCTGGTGTACGTACATCTTCTTGAGTAACCCCTCTAATTTTTTTATCCATAGGATCCTTAAAGGCACAACTATCCTCTATGGGTATAATAGTTCTCTTGGCCAGAGTGGAAACTGCCCCTTACACCTTGGGTACTGTTTGTCAAAATTCCTTGATAGAGTCTGCTATGGGAAACATCTTTTTAAATATAGAAGGAGAAAAAGGGATACCCGGTCTCTCCCATTCCTTAGCAATGATCTCAGTAGCTCGATCTGGAACAGGAAAAACCTCCACCAAGGAAGGTACATCAAAAACAAAATTTATGCTTACCTGATAAATTTATTTCTCTTGTGGTGTATCCAGTCCACGGATTCATCCATTACTTGTGGGATATTCTCCTTCCCAACAGGAAGCTGCAAGAGGATCACCCACAGCAGAGCTGTCTATATAGCTCCTCCCCTAACTGCCACCCCCAGTCATTCGACCGAAGACAAGCAAGAGAAAGGAGAAACTATAGGGTGCAGTGGTGACTGTAGTTTAAAAAAACATAATTTATGTAAGAACTTACCTGATAAATTCATTTCTTTCATATTAGCAAGAGTCCATGAGCTAGTGACGTATGGGATATACATTCCTACCAGGAGGGGCAAAGTTTCCCAAACCTCAAAATGCCTACAAATACACCCCTCACCACACCCACAATTCAGTTTAACGAATAGCCAAGAAGTGGGGTGATAAAAAAGTACGAAAGCATATAAAATAAGGAATTGGAATAATTGTGCTTTATACAAAATCAAAACCACCACAAAAAAAGGGCGGGCCTCATGGACTCTTGCTAATATGAAAGAAATGAATTTATCAGGTAAGTTCTTACATAAATTATGTTTTCTTTCATGTAATTAGCAAGAGTCCATGAGCTAGTGACGTATGGGATAATGATTACCCAAGATGTGGATCTTTTCCACACAAGAGTCACTAGAGAGGGAGGGATAAAATAAAGACAGCCAATTCCTGCTGAAAATAATCCACACCCAAAATAAAGTTTAACGAAAAACATAAGCAGAAGATTCAAACTGAAACCGCTGCCTGAAGTACTTTTCTACCAAAAACTGCTTCAGAAGAAGAAAATACATCAAAATGGTAGAATTTAGTAAAAGTATGCAAAGAGGACCAAGTTGCTGCTTTGCAAATCTGATCAACCGAAGCTTCATTCCTAAACGCCCAGGAAGTAGAAACTGACCTAGTAGAATGAGCTGTAATTCTCTGAGGCGGAGTTTTACCCGACTCAACATAGGCAAGATGAATTAAAGATTTCAACCAAGATGCCAAAGAAATGGCAGAAGCTTTCTGGCCTTTTCTAGAACCGGAAAAGATAACAAATAGACTAGAAGTCTTTCGGAAAGATTTAGTAGCTTCAACATAATATTTCAAAGCTCTAACAACATCCAAAGAATGCAACGATTTCTCCTTAGAATTCTTAGGATTAGGACATAATGAAGGAACCACAATTTCTCTACTAATGTTGTTGGAATTCACAACTTTAGGTAAAAATTCAAAAGAAGTTCGCAACACCGCCTTATCCTGATGAAAAATCAGAAAAGGAGACTCACAAGAAAGAGCAGATAATTCAGAAACTCTTCTGGCAGAAGAGATGGCCAAAAGGAACAAAACTTTCCAAGAAAGTAATTTAATGTCCAATGAATGCATAGGTTCAAACGGAGGAGCTTGAAGAGCCCCCAGAACCAAATTCAAACTCCAAGGAGGAGAAATTGACTTAATGACAGGTTTTATACGAAACAAAGCTTGTACAAAACAATGAATATCAGGAAGAATAGCAATCTTTCTGTGAAAAAGAACAGAAAGAGCAGAGATTTGTCCTTTCAAGGAACTTGCGGATAAACCTTTATCTAAACCATCCTGAAGAAACTGTAAAATTCTCGGTATTCTAAAAGAATGCCAAGAAAAAAGATGAGAAATACACCAAGAAATATAAGTCTTCCAGACTCTATAATATATCTCTCTAGATACAGATTTACGAGCCTGTAACATAGTATTAATCACAGAGTCAGAGAAACCTCTTTGACGAAGAATCAAGCGTTCAATCTCCATACCTTTAAATTTAAGGATTTCAGATCCTGATGGAAAAAAGGACCTTGTGACAGAAGGTCTGGTCTTAACGGAAGAGTCCACGGTTGGCAAGAGGCCATCCGGACAAGATCCGCATACCAAAACCTGTGAGGCCATGCCGGAGCTACCAGCAGAACAAACGAGCATTCCTTCAGAATCTTGGAGATTACTCTTGGAAGAAGAACTAGAGGCGGAAAGATATAGGCAGGATGATACTTCCAAGGAAGTGATAATGCATCCACTGCCTCCGCCTGAGGATCCCGGGATCTGGACAGATACCTGGGAAGTTTCTTGTTTAGATGGGACGCCATCAAATCTATTTCTGGAAGTTCCCACATTTGAACAATCTGAAGAAATACCTCTGGGTGAAGAGACCATTCGCCCGGATGCAACGTTTGGCGACTGAGATAATCCGCTTCCCAATTGTCTACACCTGGGATATGAACCGCAGAGATTAGACAGGAGCTGGATTCCGCCCAAACCAAAATTCGAGATACTTCTTTCATAGCCAGAGGACTGTGAGTTCCTCCTTGATGATTGATGTATGCCACAGTTGTGACATTGTCTGTCTGAAAACAAATGAACGATTCTCTCTTCAGAAGAGGCCAAAACTGAAGAGCTCTGAAAATTGCACGGAGTTCCAAAATATTGATCGGTAATCTCACCTCCTGAGATTCCCAAACTCCTTGTGCCGTCAGAGATCCCCACACAGCTCCCCAACCTGTGAGACTTGCATCTGTTGAAATTACAGTCCAGGTCGGAAGCACAAAAGAAGCCCCCTGAATTAAACGATGGTGATCTGTCCACCACGTTAGAGAGTGTCGAACAATCGGTTTTAAAGATATTAATTGAGATATCTTTGTGTAATCCTTGCACCATTGATTCAGCATACAAAGCTGAAGAGGTCGCATGTGAAAACGAGCAAAGGGGATCGCGTCCGATGCAGCAGTCATAAGACCTAGAATTTCCATGCATAAGGCTACCGAAGGGAATGATTGTGACTGAAGGTTTCGACAAGCTGCAATCAGTTTTAGACGTCTCTTGTCAGTTAAAGACAGAGTCATGGACACTGAATCTATCTGGAAACCCAGAAAGGTTACCCTTGTCTGAGGAATCAATGAACTTTTTGGTAAATTGATCCTCCAACCATGATCTTGAAGAAACAACACAAGTCGATTCGTATGAAATTCTGCTAAATGTAAAGACTGAGCAAGTACCAAGATATCGTCCAAATAAGGAAATACCACAATACCCTGTTCTCTGATTACAGACAGAAGGGCACCGAGAACCTTTGTAAAAATTCTTGGAGCTGTAGCTAGGCCAAACGGCAGAGCCACAAACTGGTAATGCTTGTCCAGAAAAGAGAATCTCAGGAACCGATAATGATCTGGATGAATCGGAATATGCAGATATGCATCCTGTAAATCTATTGTGGACATATAATTCCCTTGCTGAACAAAAGGCAAGATAGTCCTTACAGTTACCATCTTGAACGCTGGTATCCTTACATAACGATTCAATATTTTTAGATCCAGAACTGGTCTGAAGGAATTCTCCTTCTTTGGTACAATGAAGAGATTTGAATAAAACCCCATCCCCTGTTCCTGAACTGGAACTGGCATAATTACTCCAGTCAACTCTAGATCTGAAACACAATTCAGAAATGCTTGAGCTTTTACTGGATTTACTGGGACACGGGAAAGAAAAAATCTCTTTGCAGGAGGTCTCATCTTGAAACCAATTCTGTACCCTTCTGAAACAATGTTCTGAATCCAAAGATTGTGAACAGAATTGATCCAAATTTCTTTGAAAAAACGTAACCTGCCCCCTACCAGCTGAGCTGGAATGAGGGCCGCACCTTCATGTGGACTTAGAAGCAGGCTTTGCCTTTCTGGCTGGCTTGGATTTATTCCAGATTGGAGATGGTTTCCAAACTGAAACTGCTCCTGAGGATGAAGGATCAGACTTTTGTTCTTTGTTGAAACGAAAGGAACGAAAACGATTATTAGCCCTGTTTTTACCTTTAGATTTTTTATCCTGTGGTAAAAAAGTTCCTTTCCCACCAGTAACAGTTGAAATAATAGAATCCAACTGAAAACCAAATAATTTGTTACCCTGGAAAGAAATGGAAAGTAGAGTTGATTTAGAAGCCATATCAGCATTCCAAGTCTTAAGCCATAAAGCTCTTCTAGCTAAAATAGCTAGAGACATAAACCTGACATCAACTCTGATAATATCAAAGATGGCATCACAGATAAAATTATTAGCATGCTGAAGAAGAATAATAATATCATGAGAATCATGATGTGTTACTTGTTGCGCTAAAGTTTCCAACCAAAAAGTTGAAGCTGCAGCAACATCAGCCAAAGATATAGCAGGTCTCAGAAGATTACCTGAACACAGATAAGCTTTTCTTAGAAAGGATTCAATTTTCCTATCTAAAGGATCCTTAAACGAAGTACCATCTGACGTAGGAATAGTAGTACGTTTAGCAAGGGTAGAAATAGCCCCATCAACTTTAGGGATTTTGTCCCAAAATTCTAATCTGTCAGACGGCACAGGATATAATTGCTTAAAACGTTTAGAAGGAGTAAATGAATTACCCAATTTATCCCATTCTTTGGAAATTACTGCAGAAATAGCATTAGGAACAGGAAAAACTTCTGGAATAACCACAGGAGATTTAAATACCTTATCCAAACGTTTAGAATTAGTATCAAGAGGACCAGAATCCTCTATTTCTAAAGCAATTAGAACTTCTTTAAGTAAAGAACGAATAAATTCCATTTTAAATAAATATGAGGATTTATCAGCATCAACCTCTGAGACAGAATCCTCTGAACCAGAAGAGTCATCAGAATCAGAATGATGATGTTCATTTAAAAATTCATCTGTAGGGAGAGAAGTTTTAAAAGATTTTTTACGTTTACTAGAAGGAGAAATAACAGACATAGCCTTCTTTATGGATTCAGAAACAAAATCTCTTATGTTATCAGGAACATTCTGCAGCTTAGATGTTGAAGGAACTGCAACAGGCAATGGTACTTTACTAAAGGAAATATTATCTGCATTAACAAGTTTGTCATGACAATCAATACAAACAACAGCTGGAGGAATAGCTACCAAAAGTTTACAGCAGATACACTTAGCTTTGGTAGATCCAGCACTAGACAGCGATTTTCCTGTAGTATCTTCTGACTCAGATGCAACGTGAGACATCTTGCAATATGTAAGAGAAAAAACAACATATAAAGCAAAATTGATCAAATTCCTTAAATGACAGTTTCAGGAATGGGAAAAAATGCCAAAGAACAAGCTTCTAGCAACCAGAAGCAATAAAAAATGAGACTTAAATAATGTGGAGACAAAAGCGACGCCCATATTTTTTAGCGCCAAATAAGACGCCCACATTATTTGGCGCCTAAATGCTTTTGGCGCCAAAAATGACGCCACATCCGGAACGCCGACATTTTTGGTGCAAAATAACGTCAAAAAATGACGCAACTTCCGGCGACACGTATGACGCCGGAAACGGAAAAGAATTTTTGCGCCAAAAAAGTCCGCGCCAAGAATGACGCAATAAAATGAAGCATTTTCAGCCCCCGCGAGCCTAACAGCCCACAGGGAAAAAGAGTCAAATTTTTGAAGGTAAAAAAATGATTAAATCAAATGCATTATCCCAAATATGAAACTGACTGTCTGAAAAATAAGGAAAGTTGAACATTCTGAGTCAAGGCAAATAAATGTTTGAATACATATATTTAGAACTTTATTAACAAAGTGCCCAACCATAGCTTAGAGTGTCACAGAAAATAAGATTTACTTAGCCCAGGACACTCATCTACATGTTTGTAGAAAGCCAAACCAGTACTGAAACGAGAATCAGCAGAGGTAATGGTATATATAAGAGTATATCGTCGATCTGAAAAGGGAGGTAAGAGATGAATCTCTACGACCGATAACAGAGAACCTATGAAATAGACCCCGTAGAAGGAGATCACTGCATTCAAATAGGCAATACTCTCCTCACATCCCTCTGACATTCACTGCACGCTGAGAGGAAAACCGGGCTCCAACTTGCTGCGGAGCGCATATCAACGTAGAATCTTAGCACAAACTTACTTCACCACCTCCATCGGAGGCAAAGTTTGTAAAACTGAATTGTGGGTGTGGTGAGGGGTGTATTTGTAGGCATTTTGAGGTTTGGGAAACTTTGCCCCTCCTGGTAGGAATGTATATCCCATACGTCACTAGCTCATGGACTCTTGCTAATTACATGAAAGAAATAAATAACACCTGCCTTAAAATGACAGGGCGGGCCGTGGACTGGATACACCACAAGAGAAATAAATTTATCAGGTAAGCATAAATTTTGTTTTCTCTTGTAAGGTGTATCCAGTCCACGGATTAATCCATTACTTGTGGGATACCAATACCAAAGCTATAGGACACGGATGAAGAGAGGGACAAGGCAGGTGCTTAAACGGAAGGCACCACTGCCTGTAAGACCTTTCTCCCAAAAAATAGCCTCCGAAGAAGCAAAAGTATCAAATTTGTAGAATTTAGAAAAAGTATAAAGCGAAGACCAAGTCGCCGCCTTACAAATCTGTTCAACAGAAGCCTCATTTTTAAAAGCCCATGTGGAAGCTACTGCTCTAGTGGAATGAGCTGTAATTCTCTCAGGAGGCTGCTGGCCAGCAGTCTCGTAAGCAAAGCAGATTATGCTTCTTAACCAAAAAGAAAGAGAAGTTGCCGAAGCCTTTTGGCCTCTCCTTTGTCCAGAGTAAACCACAAACAAAGCAGATGTTTGATGAAAATCTTTAGTGGCTTGTAAATAGAATTTTAAAGCACGGACCACATCAAGATTGTGTAATAGACGTTCCTTCTTAGAAGAAGGATTAGGACATAGTGAAGGAACAACAATCTCCTGATTGATATTCTTATTAGATACCACCTTAGGAAGAAACCCAGGTTTGGTACGCAACACTACCTTATCAGCATGGAAAATGAGATAAGGAGAATCACATTGTAAAGCCGATAACTCCGAAACTCGTCGAGCCGAGGAGATAGCTACCAAAAACAGAACTTTCCAAGACAACAGCTTGATATCTATGGAATGCAAAGGTTCAAACGGAACCCCTTGAAGAACTTTAAGAACTAAATTTAGACTCCATGGTGGAGCAACAGGTTTAAACACAGGCTTGATTCGAACTAAAGCCTGACAAAACGCCTGAACGTCTGGAGTATTAGCCAGACGCTTTTGCAAAAGAATAGACAGAGCAGAAATCTGTCCCTTTAAGGAACTAGCCGACAATCCCTTCTCCAATCCTTCTTGGAGAAAAGATAATATTCTAGGAATCCTGACCTTACTCCATGAGTAACCCTTGGATTCACACCAATGAAGATATTTACACCATATCTTATGATAGATCTTCATGGTAACCGGCTTTCGAGCCTGAATTAAGGTATCAATGACCGATTCAGAGAAACCACGCTTTGATAAAATCAAACGTTCCATCTCCAAGCAGTCAGACGCAGAGAAATTAGGTTTGGATGGTTGAAAGGACCCTGAAGTAGAAGGTCCTGCCTCAATGGCAGGGTCCATGGTGGACAGGATGACATGTCCACCAGGTCTGCATAACAAGTCCTGCGTGATCAAAATCACCGAAGCTCTCTCCTGCCTCATCTTGGCAATCAGACGAGGGAGCAGAGGAAACGGTGGAAACACATAAGCCAGGTTGAAGGACCAAGGCGCTGCTAGAGCATCTATCAGCGTTGCCTTGGGGTCCCTGGACCTGGTCCCATAACAAGGAAGCTTGGCGTTCTGGCGAGACGCCATGAGATCCAGTTCTGGTTTGCCCCAAAGTTGAATCAACTGAGCAAATATCTCCGGATGGAGTTCCCATTCTCCCGGATGAAAAGTCTGCCGACTTAGAAAATCCGCCTCCCAGTTCTCGAAACCTGGGATATGGATAGCTGATAGATGGCCAGAGTGAACCTCTGCCCATAGAATTATCTTTGAAACCTCCAACATTGCTAGGGAACTCCTTGTTCCCCCCTGATGGTTGATGTAGGCTACAGTCGTGATATTGTCCGACTGAAATCTGATGAACCTGACCCCAGCTAGCTGAGGCCACGCCTGAAGAGCATTGAAAATCGCTCTTAGTTCCAGAATGTTTATCGGAAGGAGTGCCTCCTCCTGAGTCCACGAGCCCTGAGCCTTCAGGGAGTTCCAGACTGCACCCCAGCCCAGAAGGCTGGCATCTGTCGTTACCGAATCTATCAGAGTCCCTAGGAATGAAACTCTTGTTAGAGGTGATAGAAAACTCTTTTCTTCGTTCACCTTCCACCCATGGGACCTCAGAAATGCCAGAACAATGTCCGTATGGGACCTTGCGATTTGAAAAGTCGACGCCTGTATCAGAATGTCGTCTAAGTAAGGGGCTACTGCTATACCCCGCGGCCTTAGGACCGCTAGGAGGGACCCTAGAACCTTTGTAAAGATTCTTGGTGCAGTGGCCAACCCGAAGGGAAGAGCCACAAACTGGTAGTGCCGGTCTAGAAAGGCAAACCTGAGAAAACAATGATGATCTTTGTGTATCGGGATGTGAAGATAAGCAGCCTTTAAGTCTACGGTAGTCATATATTGACCCTCCTGGATCATAGGAAGGATGGTTCGAATAGTCTCCATCTTGAAGGATGGGACTCTGAGAAATTTGTTTAAGATCTTGAGATCTAAAATTGGTCTGAATGTTCCCTCTTTTTTGGGAACCACAGATTTGAATAGAAGCCCTGCCTCTGTTCCTCCTGCGGAACTGGGTGGATCACTCCCATAACTAGGAGGTCTTGAACACAATGTAAGGATGCCTCTCTCTTTATCTGGTTTACAGATAAATGTGAAAGATGAAATCTCCCTTTTGGGGGAGAGGTTTTGAATTCCAGAAGATAACCCTTGGACACAATTTCCAATGCCCAGGGATCCTGGACATCTCTTGCCCAAGCCTGGGCGAAGAGAGAGAGTCTGCCCCCTACTAGATCCGTTTCTGGATCGGGGGCTGCTCCTTCATGCTGTCTTGGAGGCAGCAGCAGGCTTTTTGGCCTGTTTCCCCTTGTTCCAAGCCTGGTTAGGTCTCCAGACCGGCTTAGACTGGGCAAAAGTTCCCTCTTGTTTTGTGTTAGAGGAAGTTGAAGCTGCGCCACTCTTGAAGTTTCGAAAGGGCCGAAAACTAGACTGGTCCTTAATTTGTTGGAGCTGTCTTGAGGAAGGGCGTGACCTTTTCCTCCAGTGATGTCAGAAATGATATCCTTCAGTCCAGGCCCAAATAGGGTCTGTCCTTTGAAGGGAATGTTGAGAAGTTTAGACTTTGAAGTCACGTCAGCTGACCAGGATTTAAGCCATAGCGCCCTACGCACCTGAATAGCAAAATCTGAATTTTTAGCCGTTAGCTTGGTTAAATGAACAACGGCGTCGGAAACAAATGAATTGGCTAGCTTAAGGGCCTTAAGCTTGTCAATAATATCTTCCAACGGGGTTTCAACCTGTAGAGCCTCCTCTAGAGACTCAAACCAGAAAGCCGCAGCAGCAGTGACTGGGTAAATGCATGCAAGAGGCTGGAGAATAAAACCTTGTTGAATAAAAATTTTCTTAGGGTAACCCTCTAATTTTTTGTCCATTGGATCTAGAAAAGCACAACTGTCCTCGACAGGGATAGTGGTACGCTTAGCTAGAGTAGAAACTGCTCCCTCCACCTTAGGGACCGTCTGCCACAAGTCCCGTGTAGCGGCGTCTATAGGAAACATCTTTTTAAAAACAGGAGGGGGAGAGAACGGTACACCTGGTCTATCCCATTCCTTAGTAATAATTTAAGAAAACCTCTTAGGGATTGGAAAAACATCAGTGTAAGTAGGTACTGCATAGTATTTATCCAATCTACATAATTTCTCTGGGACTACAATAGCGTCACAGTCGTCCAGAGTTGCTAAAACCTCCCTGAGCAATATGCGGAGGTGCTCAAGCTTAAACTTAAAGGTAGACATATCAGAATCAGGTTGAAGAATCTTCCCTGAATCAGAAAAATCACCCACAGATTGAAGCTCCCCTGCTTCAGCTTCAGTACATTGTGAGGGTGTATCAGACATAGCCACTAAAGCGTCAGAGAGCTCTGTATTTATTCTAGTCCCAGAGCTGTCTCGCTTTCCTTGCAATCCAGGCAGTTTAGATAATACCTCTGTAAGGGTATGATTCATAACTGCCGCCATGTCTTGTAAGGTATAAGCAATGGGCGCGCTAGAAGTACTTGGCGCCCCCTGAGCGGGAGTTATAGGTTCTGACACGTGGGGAGATTAAAAGGCATAACTTCCTCCTTGTCAATTTCTTCTGGTGATAAATTTTTTAAAGCCAGAATATGGTCTTTGCAATTAATAGTAAGATCAGTGCATTTGGTACACATTCTAAGAGGGGGTTCCACAATGGCTTCTAAACATAATGAACAATGAGTTTCCTCTATGTCAGACATGTTTAAACAGACTAGTAATGAGACCAGCAAGCTTGGAAAACACTTTAATAACTGTGAACAATCAAAAAATAAAAACGGTACTGTGCCTTTAAGAGAAAAAACAATCACAGAAACTGCAAAACAGTGAAAAAAGCAGTAAATTCTACAAAATTTTTACAGTGTGTATAATAGACTGAAATAGCATTACACCCACTTGCAAATGGATGATTAACTCCTTAGTTTCAAAACCGGATAAAAAAAACCGATATAACCGTTTTTAAACAGTCACAACCAACTGCCACAGCTCTAATGTGGCTCCTACATGCCCATACGACGACTTTGGAAGGCACAAAAACCCTTTAGAGGGGTCCTATATGTCAGGGGACTCCTTCCGGGAAGCTGGATGTCTCAAGCTGCAAAAACTACTGCGCAATTAAGGCGCGAAATTAGGCCCCTCCCAACATGTACTCACATTGAGAGGGCCTTAAAAAACTATCCCTAGGCAAAATCTAGTCAGCCATGTGGAAAAACTGGGCCCCAGAATAAAGTTTTATCACCATTTGTAATAAACGTTTATATACATCAAGCAAACGTTATATCTATTAAGTAATGAGAGTAAATAACATAAATATTACCCTTTACAGCAAGCACGACACCAGTCGTTATTAAATCACTGTAATCAGGCTTACCTTAAATAAATCAGGCACTGTCAGCATTTTCTAGCTTATCATCTCTCTAGAAAAATTAAAACTGCACATACCTCAGAGCAGGTAATCCTGCACGCTATGCCCCCAGCTGAAGTTACCCATCTCTTCAGTTATGTGTGAGAACAGCAGTGGATCTTAGTTACAAACCGCTAAGATCATCAAAAACCTCAGGCAGGCTCTTCTTCAACTTTCTACCTGAGGCTAAAATAGTACAACTCCGGTACCATTTGAAAATAACAAACTTTTGATTGAAGATAAACTACATTAATTCACCACATCTCTCTAGCTACTTCCCTTGTCGAGAGCTGCAAGAGAATGACTGGGGGTGGCAGTTAGGGGAGGAGCAATATAGACAGATCTGCTGTGGGTGATCCTCTTGCAGCTTCCTGTTGGGAAGGAGACTATCCCACAAGTAATGGATGAATCTGTGGACTGGATACACCTTAGAAGAGAAATATTTGTTTAGCTTAGTGGATTTCTTAGGCTTAACTACGACCGTGGTGTTGCAGTCGTCCAATGTAGCTAAAACCTCCTTGAGTAAAAGACGGAGGTGTTCTAGCTTTAACCTGAAAGATACAACTTCAGTATCAGCAAGAGGAATTACACTGTCAGAATCTGAAATTTCACCTTTAGATGCTACTAAGGTATCCTCCTTCTCAGGCTTCTAGGAGGGGGCTTTCGAAATAGCAACAACTGCGTCAAAAACCTCGCTTACTGAATGTCTGTTTTTCCTCTTACGCTTTCCCTGTAACATGGGAAAAGCAGACAACGCATCAGAAACTGCAGAAGACATGAGAGACACGATGTCTTGCAACGTAACCCCAGAAAGAGTTGGAGAGCAAGTGACAATTTGCAAAGCCTCTTGGTCCATTTTGACTCACAATGGATCAAATTAGCAATAATAAGTTTAATTTTTTTAAAAAAGAAAAATTGAGAAAAAACTTTACTGTCTCTTTATTTTAAACAGCAACTTGTTTTACTTTTAACTGCAGAATGCTGTATTAAGTTATATAAGAGAAAATAAAACACCTCTACACCTCAGCTCTATGCTGAGGTGCCTACCTGCCCTGCAACACCGAAGTTTAGTCCTCTTTAGCAGCCAAACGATCTGGACTCCAGCAGCAGACGATCTTAGTCGAGTTCCGATCCTAGAATCGCATGCTTCCAGGAAATCATGCGTTTCTAGGCAGTCCCTTGAAACTCAGTCTCCTCCGTTCTCAGATGCAAGTAAAATGGCGCTTAATGCTGAGATTACCGCCACACTTAGCTCCGCCCCTCGTGGGCGTCTCAAAATAACAATATCCCGGTCGGTATATTTGTTAATGTTTAACCGCCGGGAGAAGTGGAACTGCCAGAGATTAATTAATAAGCAGCTATCTCAGCCCCAGTGCCTGCATAACAATGCTGTCTAAGAGTCCTCTCCAGTAAGGAGAGTTAAAATGTCCCTTGTGAAAATAAAGTGCTTTAAAACGGCCCCTTCTTTCCTTGTACTTTGAAAATAAAGTGCCCACTTTTTCTGAGTGACTTGCCTTCCCAGAAATAATTAAAGTCAGCACTTACCTCACAAATCTGCCCAACAGCAGGGCAGCTCACCAGGTTTGAGAGGTCCTCTCCCTCACATAGACCTGTGGAAACAAAAAAGACTGAGTATTTCCCCTCAGGCTTTCATAATTAGGGCAGCATAAAATATATGGGAGGCGCAGTGAGAATTATGTCCCACAAGTTCCTATTGCCCTAAATCCACCACTGCTCTACTGAAGAGACTGATATGGACTACGGCTATACCCTAGGACAAAGCAGCACAAATAATAAACTCTTGATTGAAGAATCTTTCCTAACACCTAACTTTACCACCTCCTTGCTCTTAACGTAGGCAAAGAGAATGACTGGGGTGGGAGGGAAGGGAGGTGATATTTAACAGCTTGGCTGTGGTGCTCTTTGCCATCTCCTGCAGGGCAGGAGTGATATTCCCAATAGTAATTAGATGGACTCATTGTGTCATTAAAAAGAAAAGAACACACTTAGCTTTGTAGAATTGTGTTTAAGGGCATCATAGTTTCTACAGTAACATCAGAGTCAGGATCAGAATGAAACATCTCGCAAAATGTAACAAAAAAACATAATTTATGTAAGAACTTACCTGATAAATTAATTTCTTTCATATTGGCAACAGTCCATGAGCTAGTGACTTAAGGGATATACAATCCTACCAGGAGGGGCAAAGTTTCCCAAACCTCAAAATGCCTATAAATACACCCCTCACAACACCCACAATTTAGTTTAATGAATAGCCAAGTAGTGGGGTGATAAAGAAAGGAGTAAAAAGCATCAAAAAAGGAATTTGGAAATAATTGTGCTTTATACAAAAAATCATAACCACCATAAAAAGGGTGGGTCTCATGGACTCTTGCCAATATGAAAGAAATTAATTTATCAGGTAAGTTCTTACATAAATTATGTTTTCTTTCATGTAAATGGCAAGAGTCCATGAGCTAGTGACGTATGGGATATCAATACCCAAGATGTGGAACTCCACAGAAGAGTCACTAGAGAGGGAGGGATAAAAATAAAAACAGCCATTTTCCACTGAAAAAATAAACCCACAACCCAAAATATAAGTTTATACTCATATATAAAAAGAAAAAACTTAACATAAGCAGAGGAATCAAACTGAAACAGCTGCCTGAAGAACTTTTCTACCAAAAACTGCTTCCGAGGAAGCAAATACATCAAAACGGTAGAATTTAGTAAATGTATGCAAAGAAGACCAAGTTGCTGCTTTGCAAATCTGATCAACTAAAGCTTCATTCTTAAAGGCCCACAAAGTGGAGACTGATCTAGAAGAAGGAGCTGTAATTCTCTGAGGCAGGGCCTGACCCGACTCCAAATAATAATAGCCTGATTTAACCAAGATGCCAAGGAAATGGCAGAAGCCTTCTGACCTTTCCTAGAACCAGAAAAGAAAACAAATAGACTAGAAGTCTTCCTGAAATCTTTAGTAGCTTCAACATAATATTTCAAAGCTCTTACAACATCCAAAGAATGTAAGGATCTCTCCAAATAATTCTCAGGATTAGGACACAAAGAAGGAACATCAATTTCTCTATTAATGTTGTTAGAATTCACAGCCTTAGGTAGAAATTTAAATGAAGTCTGCAAAACAGCCTTATCCTGATGGAAAAACAGAAAAGGAGATTCACAAGAGAGAGCAGATAATTCAGAAACTCTTCTAGCAGAAGAGATTGCCAAAAGGAACAACACTTTCCAAGAAAGTAGTTTAATGTCCAAAAAATGCATAGGCTCAAAAGGGGGAGCCTGTAAAGCCTTCAAAACCAAATTAAGACTCCAAGGAGGAGAGATTGATTTAATGACAGACTTCATACGAACCAAAGCCTGTACAAAACAGTGAATATCAGGAAGCTTAGCAATCTTTCTGTGAAATAAAACAGAAAGCAGAGATTTGTCCCTTCAAGGAACTTGCAGACAAACCTTTAGCCAAAACATCCTGAAGAAACTATAAAATTCTAGGAATTCTAAAAGAATGCCAGGAGAATTTATGAGAAGAACACCATGAAATATAAGTTTTCCAAACTCGATAATAAATCTTCCTAGAACAGATTTACGAGCCTGTAACATAGTATTAAAATCACTGAGTCAGAGAAACCTCTATGACTAAGCACTAGGCGTTCAATTTCCATACCTTCAAATTTAATAATTTGAGAAATCCGATGGAAAAAACGAACCTTGAGACAGAAGGTCTGGTCTTAAAGGAAGTGGCCAAGGTTGGCAACTGGACATCCGAACAAGATCCGCATACCAAAACCTGTGAGGCCATGCTGGAGCTACCAGTAACACAAACGATTGTTCCATGGTGATCTTGGAAATCACTCTTGAAAGAACTAAAGGTGGGAAGATATAAACAGGTTGGTAACACCAAGGAACTGCTAACGCATCCACAGCCTCCACCTGAGGATACCTGAACAGGTACCTGGGAAGTTTCATGTTTAGATGGGAAGCCATCAGATCTATTTCTGGAAGACCCCACATCTGAACAATCTGAAAAAACACATCTGGATGGAGCGACCACTCCCCCGGATGTAAAGTCTGACGGCTGAGATAATCCGCTTCCCAATTGTCTACACCAGGGATATGAACCGCGGAAATTAGACAGGAGCTGTATTCCGCCCAAGAAAGTATCCAAGGTACTTCTTTCATAGCTTGGGGATGATTGACATATGCCACAGTTGTGATATTGTCTGTCTGAAAACAAATGAACGGTTCTCTCTTCAACAGAGGCCAAACCTGAAGAGCCCTGAAAATAGCACGTAGTTCTAAATTATTGATTGGTAACCTCGCCTCTTGAGATTTCCAAACCCCTTGTGCTGTCAGAGATCCCCAGACAGCTCCCCAACCTGAAAGACTTGCATCTGTTGTGATCACAGTCCAGGTTGGACGAACAAAAGAGGCCCCTTGAACTAAACAATGGTGATCTAACCACCAAGTCAGAGAGAGTCGAACATTGGGATTTAAGGATTTTAATTGTGATATTTTTATATAATCCCTGCACCATTGATTCAGCATACAAAGCTGGAGAGGTCTCATATGGAAACGAGGAAAGGGGATTGCTTCCAATGCTGCAATCATGAGACCTAAAACTTCCATGCACATAGCTACTGAAGGGAATGATTAAAATTGGTTTCAGCTTGTCGTAACCTTCAGTCTCAATTGACTCTTGTCTGTTAGAGACAGAGTCATGGACACAATCTATCTGGAAACCTAAAAAGGTGACCCTTGTCTGAGGAATCAAGAAACTTTTTGGTAAATTGATCCTCCAACCATGTCTTTGAAGAAACACCACTAGTTGATTCGTGTGAGATACTGCAGAATGTAAAGACTGACCTAGCACCAAGATATCGTCCAAATAAGGAAACATCGCAATACCCCTTTCTCTGATTACAGAGAGTAGGGCACCGAGAACCTTTGAAAAGATTCTTGGAGCTGTCACTAGGCCGAATGGAAGAGCGACAAATTGGTAATGCTTGTCTAGAAAAGAGAATCTCAGAAACTGATAGTGGTCTGGATGAATCGGAATATGAAGATATGCATCCTGTAAGTCTATCGTGGACATATAATGACCTTGCTGAACCAAAAGGCAGAATAGTCATTATAGTCACCATTTTGAAGGTTGACACTCTTACAAAACAAGTCAAAATTTTCAGATCCAGAACTGGCCTGAATGAATTTTCTTTCTTTGGGACAATGAATAGATTTGAATAAAACCCCAGACCCTGTTCCTGAAACGGAACTGGTATGATTACCCCTGAAAGCTCCAGGTCTAAAACACACTTCAGAAAAGCCTGAGCCTTTACTGGATTTGCTGGGATGCATGAGAGAAAAAATCTTCTCACAGGAGGTCTTACACTGATTCCTATTCGGTACCCTTGAGAGACAATACTCTGAATCCATTGATTTTGGACAGTATCTGCCCAAATGTCTTGGAAGAATCTTAATCTGCCGCCTATCAGCTGAGCTGGAATGAGGGCCGCACCTTCATGCAGACTTAGGGGCTGGCTTTGGTTTCTAAAATGGTTTGGATTTACTCCAACTTGAAGAAGGTTTCCAATTGGAACCCAATTCTTTGGGGGAAGGATTAGGTTTCTGTTTCTTATTTTGTCGAAAGGAACGAAAACAGTTAGAAGCTTTATATTTACCCTTAGGTCTTTTATCCTGAGGCAACTCCCTTCCCCCCAGTGACATTTGAAATAATCGAATCCAACTGAGAACCAAATCAATTATTACCTTGGAAAGAAAGAGATAGACTTAGATTTAACATCAATTTTGATGATATCAAAAATGGCATCACAGATAAAATGAATAGCATGTTGAAGCAAGCGAACAATGCTAGACAAATCAGGATCCATTATCTGTTGCCCTAAACTTTCCAACCAAAAAGTTGATGCAGCTGCAACATCAGCCATAGAAATGGCAGGCCTGAGAAGATAGCCAGAATATAAATAAGCTTTCCTTAGATAAGATTCAAGTTTCCTATCTAAAGGGTCCTTAAAGGAAGTACTATCCTCCATAGGAATAGTAATACGTTTGGCAAGAGTAGAAATAGCCCCATCAACTTTGGGGATCTTTTCCCAAAACTCCAATCTAACTGCTGGCAAAGGATACAAATTTTTAAACCTTGAAGGGATAAAATAAGTACCAGGCCTATTCCAAGCACAAACTTACTTCACCACCTCCATAGGAGGCGAAGTTTGTAAAACTGAATTGTGGGTGTGGTGAGGGGTGTATTTATAGGCATTTTGAGGTTTGGGAAACTTTGCCCCTCCTGGTAAGATTGTATATCCCATACGTCACTAGCTCATGGACTCAGTTAAATTAAATGAAAGAAACAAACCCTGTATGTTGAAACATTTTCCTTAACATGTTTTCCAACTTTTTATCCATGGGCTCTTTAAACAACAACTATCCTCGAGAGGAATAGTCGTCTGCTTCGCAAGCGTAGAGATGGCACCATCCACCTTAGGGACAGTCCCCCACAGCTCGAGCTGAGAGTCCGGAACGGGGAACAGTTTCTTAAAGGAAGAAGAAGGGGAAAAGGAAGATTCTAATCGCTCCTATTCATTCTTAATAATATTAGCCATCTTTACTGGAACCCGGGAAGGTCTGAGGCACCACCCTGTCCTCGTACACCTTATCAAGCTTAGAAATCGAAGGTTGCTCCGGAAGCTTCAGTTCCGGAACCTCTAGAGTAGCAAGCACTTGCTTCAGCAAAAGGCGCAAATTGTCCATCCTAAACCTAAAGTGAGGCTCCTCCGCAGTCGGAGGATGAGATGACACGGACTCCGACCCAGAAGGAGCCTCCTCCAAAGAGTCGGAGTGGGCGTCGTCATCGTATAACGCCTCTGATATTTCCATAGGCGTAGACAAGCCCTGGGCCGGGCCGCCATGATATGCCCTATACTTGCGCTTAGCAGAACGTGGTAAGGCATGGATCACTTTCGATACCGCCTTTTGCAGTTGGTCCGCAAAATCAAGTTAACGAATCTCTCCCATGGGAGTAATGGTTGGAGTAATGGTTGGACCCTGGGGCTCTGCATGTGCACTGGGAGATGAAAGCAGGGACCGCACATCCCGGGACGGGGAGCCCTCAGAGGTGGACGGCTCAGTAGTACTAGACATTCTCTTAGTTTTAGATGTTGCAACTTTATTAAGGCATGTGGAACTTAGTTGAGCAGGCTGATCTACAAGAACCTCCTCACAATACACACAGGAATGAGACTTTGACGCGTTAGAGGGTACTCTCTCTTTAACAGAGTCCTTCATAGCTTACGCTTTTATTATGGACTAGACTAGCTTAAAAACCAGTCACCTTTATACTCCAATGGCCGGGGTTCTCACCACTTCCTAAGATCAGGACTACAGAAACGACTTTGTCTCCTATGCCGCTGATAAACAGAGGAAGTGAAACTCACACCCGGTCACCTGGGATGCCTCGCAGGACCGCCACTGCACTAAGGAGAAAACGTGCCAAATTCGGCAGCGCAATATACTCCCAGAAGTCAACCTGCAGTTCCACCATCGCCAGAGCCACATCTCGCACTTAACGCAGCAATAACACAATAAACATTATTATGTATAACCCGCCCCCTGTTCAATAATCGCCAAACTAGGAATAACCCTTGATTCCATAAGATAAAAGGTGCCACACTGTGACCCTGTCTTCTGTGTAATCATTATGTATAAAAAAATGAAACAATCTTACCAGAATCAATGCTGTGGAACAGGAACACGGCCCTTCAAGTGTGACAGGCAGAAGCATCACTCCTGACATGGCCTTGAGTGCAGAAAGCAGGCAGCGAAACTAGGTCAATGCTGATTGCTTGTGGAGCTATTAATATGAGTCAGGATGGTTTCGCAGAAAGACTCTCCCTGCATCTCCGGACTCTAACTTTCATCCAGGCTCTCACTGAGAGGCTGACAGGACTACTTAAAACTCCAGTCCCATTCCGAAGAGTACTACCCTCCATAAGAGACTACTCCGATTCTTTGGCACTTCTCTGCCATCCTCATGTGACGAAAGGCAAAGAATGACTGGGGATGAGGGGAGTGGGGGAGGTATTTAAGCCTTTGGCTGGGGTGTCTCCTCCTGGTGGCCAGGTTCTTATTTCCCAAAAGTAATGAATTAAGCAGTGGACTCTCCGCCCCTTTAGATGGAAACAAACCCTATGAGTTGAAACATTTTCCTTAACATGTTTTCTAACTTTTTATCCATGGGCTCTTTGAACGACGAACTATCCTCAAGAGGAATCATCGTCCGCTTTGCGAGCATAGAAATAGCAACATCCACCTTAGGGACAGTGCCCCATAGCTCGAGCTGAGAGTCCGGGACGGGGAACAGTTTATAAAAGGAAGGAGGAGGAGAAAAGGAAGAACCTAATCTCTCCCATTCATTCTTAATAATGTTAGCCATCTTAACAGGAACCAGGAAGGTCTGAGGTACCACCCTGTCCTCAATACACTTTATGAAGCTTAGGAATGGAGGGTTCCGGAACCTCGAGAGTAGCAAGTACCTGCCTCAGCAGAAAGCGCAAATTTTCCATCCTAAACCTAAAGTCAGACTCCTCTGCCGACGGAGCTTTAGATGACATGGATTACGACCCAGAAGGAACGTCCTCCAAAGAGTCGGAGTCGTCCTCGTCAGCGGATAACCTTCCCGAGATATCCATAGGAGTATATGACCCCTGGGCCGGATCGCCATTTTTTACCTTACGCTTGTGCTTAGCAGAACGTGGTAAGGAACTAATCACCTTAGAGACCGCCGTTTGCAGTTGATCCGCAAAGTCTGACGGCCAACAGATCTCTCCCGAAGGAGAAATAGACATGCCCTGGGGCGCTGCAGGGGTCCTTGGAGATTAATGTAGGGGACGCACCTTACGGGACGGGGAGCCCTCAGAGGTGGACGGCTCAGTAGTACTAGACATTCTCTTTTTTTAAGAAGTCGTGACCTTATCAAGGCATGGGGATCTACTGGAACCTCCTCACAATAAACACAGGTACTAGACATAGTTAAAGAAGGGGTACACGCTAACGCGTCAGAGTCCTCCATAGCTTGCAGCTTTATTACAGACTACATATAAAATATAAACAATGGCACCTTTATAACCTCCAATGGCCGGAGCACTCACTACCTCCTAGGACCCGGACCACAGAAACCGTTATAACTTCTGCACCGCTAGTCAAGCAAGGAAGTAGACTAGGCCACACACGGACAGAAAGAATGCCTCGCAGGACCTCCCACTGCACTAGGGAGAAAACAAGCCAAAACTGCTGCGCAAATACACCCGGAAGGAAACTTAAGTTCACCCACTGCCAGAGCCTCATTTTACACTAGGGCTGCACGATTAATTAAGGATGCGGTTTAAAACCGTGATTAATCACCGCGGTTTTAAAACCGCGAGAGTACACAATTTAATTTTTTTTTTAAAAAATCTTCAGATCGTCATGAAAACGGAGGCGGAGAGGGAGGATGAGAGGCGGACCAGTGTGCGGCTGTGGGCAGACCTGAGAATGCCTGCGAACTGGCCATTTTGGAAGAGACTGAAGAGTGTGTGGGAGTCATCTGGGAGTGTTGTGGCGGTGGTCAAGTGGTGGTGTAGCGGTGGGACAGCTCAAAGTTGTGAGCAATAAAGTGAATATTGTAAAAAAACCTTTAAAGTGCCTTACTGATTTTTTTTTTTGATTTTTTTTTTAACTTCTGTGACGCTTAACATTGAGTTTGATTACATATTACAATAATACAATATATTTTATTTATAAATGTTCATTAAGGGTTGCTTGTAGGATGTATTGTGAAGTGAATTGTAAAATATAATATACTCCACATAATGTTACCAAAATATATATAAATAATATCTACTACGTACTGTTCTATCTCTATCATCTATCTAGTAGATAGATTATAGAGGATGAATGATATATAGAGTTACTTACTAGATAGATAGATGATAAATGTAATATTATATTTATTATTTATATTTATTTAATATATAATTTAGTTGAGTCAAGTGTAGATTCTCAGAAGATAGATCATCAATCATCAGTAGTAGTACACAGTGTTGCAGTGCACAACAAGTTTTTTTTATTTTTATATTTTTCCTCTAATTATAAGTGTTCATTTTTATGCTCCAAGAGTGTATTGGACATTGAGAAACATGTACAGTAAGATTCTGTAGTGTTAAATAAACGTTTCTACTATGTAACCACAGCACAGGTAGCTAATTTTATTTGAACTATTTTGTGGTTTGTATTTTTATGCTCCAAGAGTGTATTGGACATTGAGAAACATGTACAGTAAGATTCTGTAGTGTTAAATGTTTTATTGAAAAATGAAGGTGTTATAGTAATTTTTAATAAAATCGCGATGAAATAAAAATAAATAAATCCAGATTCCCCCCCCCCCATATCGCCCAGCCCTATCTCACACATATCACAGCAATGACACAATAAACAATATTATATATACCCCCCCCCCTGTTCAATAATCCCCTTACTAGGGATGTTAACCCTTGATTCTATAAAGATAAGAGACATCACACTGTGACCCTGTCTTCTGCGTTCTCATTATGTGCATAAAAATGAAACAATCTTACCAGAATCTACGCCGTGGAACAGGAACACGGCCTCTCAAGTGTGACAATGTAGTAGCATTGCTCCTGACATGGACTTGAGTGTAGGAAGCAGGCAGGGAAACTCGTCAACGCTGATTACTTATGGAGCTGTTAAAGTGAGTTGGGATGGTTTCGCAGAAAGACTCTCCCTGCATCTCTGGACTCTAACTTTCACCCAAGCTCTCACTGAGAGGCTGACAGAACTACTTAAAACTCCAGTCCCATTCCGAAGCGTACTACCCTCCATAATAGACTACTCCGAATCTTCCAACACTTCTCTTTGACGAAAGCAAAGAATGACTGGGGGATGAGGGAAGTGGGGGAGGTATCTAAGACTTTGGCTGGGGTGTATTTGCCTCCTCCTGGAGGCCAGCTTCTTATTTCCCACAAGTAATGAATGAAGCCGTGGACTCTCCTCACCTTTAGATGGAAAAAGCAGTGTCTTAATTTGTTAAGTGCATGGTCTCCCCAACTGGAAGAAAAAGCACTTACCTGCTCTGCTGTCCGGCATGTAGACAGTTACAAGGTATGAGAAGACACAGTTCCTCACAGAGACCTTTAAAAAAGAAAGAACAGAGTAACCAAGTCTGGCTTTCTAAACTAGGGCAGCAATTGTTAGGAAAACGCAGTAAGTACCTTTTTACAAGTTCCCAACTGCTTTAAAGCCACCACTACCCGACTGCAAGGAATGATGTGGAATACGGCTATACCCCAAAGTTTGCTTGTAGATGAAATCAAAATTTTTCTTGAGACACCTAAACTTCACCTCCTCCATGCACCGAAGGCAAAGAGAATGAATGGGGGTTGTCGGTAAGGGAGTGATACTTAGCAGTTTAACTGTGGTGCTCTTTGCGGCCAGAAGTAATATTCCCAACAGTAATTACTCAAGCCGTGGACCATATCTTAGGAAAGAAAACAACTAATATGTTTTTTTTTTAAGTTGTAACATTTAAATCAAAGTTAGGTATACATTTAAACTATTTCAAGATGCAATAATCGCACACATCTAATTTTGTAGTGCTCACCACGATATACTGGGTTCTTCTTCTGTAGTGCTGTCACAGGACAGTCCTTATGTGCCAAAAGCAACTGCTTCAACTGAGCTACCTCGTTCCGAAGAAGAGTCACCTCATTCTATTGACAGAAACACAAGGTTAGCTTTTTCAAGTATAAGCCTGAGAAACCCAAACAAACAAGTCCATTACTTACACTAAGATGCACATTTTGTGAGGTAAGTTCCTCCGCCTTTTTTTCTAGAGAGCATACCCAGACTTTACGTTTCTGGCGACATCGAGATGCAGCAGCTCTGTTTCTCTCTAGAAAGCGTTGCCTACGTTCATCTGGATCCTCATCAGTAGCTCTGCGTCTTCTGCCACCAGTGCTGGGTGTGGGCTGTGCAGGAGAGACCTGAAAATAATAAAAAAAAGGTTAGAGGAGAAGACAAGAAAATAATTCATTACAAAAAGCATTAAAATAAATGGGTGACATTGTTTTTAACTATTAATGCAGTTTTAATATATTTGCTCTGTTCTAACTAACTTTAGCTGGAATAAAAGGCAGTGAATATCTTAATTTGCATTTTCTTTCCAATTAGTATTTTCATGCTTCTTCACACTCGCCTTCACAGGGTGCTCACCTGTGGTTGTGCAGGAGAAGGTGCATCTGGGTGCTGTACAAGTATCTGGCTCTGCTCAGGTCGTGATGCTACCACAGCCATTCCGCCATTCAGTGATGATGGCGTTTGATGAGTAAGTGAGGCTTTAAGCCTCTATTCACAAAGGAAAAAAAAAAGTTATAGAAGCAGTACATGCACAAATTAGCATATTTTTTTTTTACTGCATACACCTTTGGAAAAAAAGCTATTCATTTGCTTATTTAATATATATTTACATATATACACACACACACACATATATATATATATATATATATATACACACACATATTTTTATATATATATATATATATACACTATATATATATATATATATATATATATATATATATATATATATATATATATATATATATATATATATATATATATATATATATATATATGTGTGTATATATGTAAATATATATTAAATAAGCAAATATACATACATACATATACACACACACACATATAACCAAATAATCAAGTTGATCTAAGGTTAAAAACAAAAGGATAAAAAAACTGAATTTATACTTATCGATAAATGTATTTCTTTCAGGCTTATGAGAGTCCACAGCTCTATAACATGTGGGATATAATGCAGTTTATCAGGAGGTGGTCAAGAACCGTCAGTGCTTTTGCCCCACCCACCTCCTCTCCCTTTCCAGTTTACGTATAGCCGTGCAGAGAGACAGAAAGAAAGATAGGAAAGACCGAAAGCAAGATTAGGAGGTGCAAATGAGAAATGTCTCCCATATAAAAAGGGTAGCGCTATGGACTCTCATTAGGCTGCAGGAAATACATATAATCGGTAAGTATAAATTCTGTTTTCCTTCTTAGCTGATGAGAGTCCATAGCTTCATAACATGTGGAATACAATACCCAAGCTGAGAGTTCATGTTAACAACTGGTAGGACAAAAAGTAGGCAGTTCCTATTTGCTAGACACTGCGGCCTGAAGGACTTTCCTGCCAAAAGCTGCATCAGAAGAAGCATAAATGTTTGGAAAAAGTGTGAAGGGAAGACCAAGTTGCCTCCTTGCAAATCTGTTCCAAGGAGACATCATCCTTGAAAGCCCAGGAAGTAGATACTTATCTTGTAGAATGAGCAGTTACTCTTTTTGGTGGGGGATTTAAAGCAATTAAGTAAGCCTTGCAAATAATCAACTCGAGACAGGAAGCCAGGGCCACCGCCATAGCTTTCTGACCCTTCCAAGTCTAAAGTCTGTAGTATCCTGAATATAGAACATTAAAGCTATGAGAACATCTAGGTTGTTAAGTCATCTTTGGATTAGAAGTATTTGGACAAAAAGAAGGAAAACCCATTTCCTGATAAATATTTTCTGAAGATACCACCTTGGGAAGAAAATCATATTTGGTCCACTGGAAGAAAAGACCTTTTCAGGACAATAGCTTAAAGTCTAAAATATGCATAGGTTTAAAAGGAGAACCTTGCAGAACACAGAGAACTAAATTCAAGTTCCATGGAGGAGAAATTGGTCTAACAACAGTACAAATTTTCACCAGGGCTCAAACATAAGTTTGAACATTTGGCAACTTATCCAAGTTTTTGTGAAACAAAACTGTTAATTCGATATCTGATCCTTTAGAAAACTAGCCGATAATCCCTTATCTAGTCCATCTTGAATGAACTGAAGTATTTTGGGAAATGTAAAGGATTTTTAAGAAAAAACCTCAAGAAGAATAACAAAGAAGGTAAGCAAAGAATTTACCATAACATCTGCAAAGTTTAACTGGCTTACTTGCATGAAGCAAGGTATAGATATCCGAGTCAGAGATATCCCTGATCTTGAGGTCTAAGAGTTTAATCAAATTCAGCAAACTGAGATCCGGGTGAAACAGAGGTAATTGAGAAAGACGATCCTTCCTTAGGGGTAGGGTCCATGTAGGACGAGAAGACGCCTGAATTAGGTCTGCATACCAAGTTCTGTAGGCTCACACTAAAGCTATGAGAATAACTGAAGCTGAATCCTGTTTAAGTCTTGCAATGACTCTTGAAAGAAAAAACAACAAAAAACAATTTTTATTTACCTGATAAATTCCTTTCTTTCATGGTGGTGAGAGTCCACGATCCTTAACTCATGGGAATTACTTCTCTGCTGCTAGGAGGCGGCAAAGACTCCCAAACGCCATAAAAAACCCCTCCCACCTCACACATACCTTAGTCTAACATAAAGCCAAGTAAGGGCTAGATATATATTGTACCAAAATGCCATCAAATATATAGCAATATTTATTTCTGAATAAACATAAGATATTCTGCTATGTGCAGAACATTGGAATGTGAAATATTCAGGTTAGTGCATATGAGAATATGAATTTGGGTTAGCGAGCAAGTAAGATGTTTCTCAATTGACTATGGGGGAATAGGATATCTTTTTCGTGACAGTCTAATTGCGCAAGAAGTAAGCTGCACTTAAGTAAATGCACTTAAACAATCACAATCTTCAAACTACCTGAAGAACCTTTCTACCAAAGGCTGCTTCAGAGGAAGCAAAAACATCAAAATGGTAAAATTTTGTAAAAGTATGCAAAGAAGACCAAGCAGCTGCTTTGCAAAATTGAACAACTGAAGCTTTATTCTTGAAAGCCCAAGAACTGGCAACTGACCTGGTATAATGCATTGTAATCCTCTGTGGCAGAGGCTGACCTGCCTCCAAATAAGCTCTGTGAATGTAAATTTTCCAATCCTTGTGATAAATCTTTATAGATACAGGCTTACGAGCCTGAATCAGAGTCTCAATAACAGAATCTGAGAAAACTATGCCTCAGAACTAAGCATTCAATTTCCTAGCTATCAAAATTAGGTATATATAGTTAGACCTATCAGGGTCAGAAGAAAACTACTGAGCAAGACTGTCTAACCAGAAAGTAGAAGCTGCGCTACATCAGCAATAGAAACGGCAGGTCTAAGAATATGACCAGTATGCAAAAGGCCCTTCTTAAAAAAGATTTCAAATTTCTTTCTAAAGGGTCTTTAAAAGAACTACTGTCTTTCAAAGGAATAGTAGTAGGTTTAGCTAGAGTGGAAATGGCCCCATCCACCTTAGGAACAGTTTCCGATAACTCTAAATTAGAAGTAGGTAAAGAAACAGAATTTATGTTTACCTGATAAATTACTTTCTCCAACGGTGTGTCCGGTCCACGGCGTCATCCTTACTTGTGGGATATTCTCTTCCCCAACAGGAAATGGCAAAGAGCCCAGCAAAGCTGGTCACATGATCCCTCCTAGGCTCCGCCTACCCCAGTCATTCGACCGACGTTAAGGAGGAATATTTGCATAGGAGAAACCATATGTTACCGTGGTGACTGTAGTTAAAGAAAATAAATTATCAGACCTGATTAAAAAAACCAGGGCGGGCCGTGGACCGGACACACCGTTGGAGAAAGTAATTTATCAGGTAAACATAAATTCTGTTTTCTCCAACATAGGTGTGTCCGGTCCACGGCGTCATCCTTACTTGTGGGAACCAATACCAAAGCTTTAGGACACGGATGAAGGGAGGGAGCAAATCAGGTCACCTAAATGGAAGGCACCACGGCTTGCAAAACCTTTCTCCCAAAAATAGCCTCAGAAGAAGCAAAAGTATCAAATTTGTAAAATTTAGAAAAAGTGTGCAGTGAAGACCAAGTCGCTGCCTTACATATCTGATCAACAGAAGCCTCGTTCTTGAAGGCCCATGTGGAAGCCACAGCCCTAGTGGAGTGAGCTGTGATTCTTTCAGGAGGCTGCCGTCCGGCAGTCTCATAAGCCAATCGGATAACGCTTTTAATCCAGAAGGAGAGAGAGGTAGAAGTTGCTTTTTGACCTCTCCGTTTACCAGAATAAACAACAAACAAAGACAAAGTTTGTCTGAAATCCTTAGTAGCTGCTAAGTAAAATTTGAGAGCACGAACTACATCCAAGTTGTGCAACAAACGTTCCTTCTTTGAAACTGGATTAGGACACAAAGAAGGCACAACTATCTCCTGGTTAATGTTTTTGTTAGAAACAACTTTTGGAAGAAAACCAGGTTTAGTACGCAAAACCACCTTATCTGCATGGAACACCAGATAAGGAGAAGAACACTGCAGAGCAGATAATTCTGAAACTCTTCTAGCAGAAGAAATTGCAACCAAAAACAAAACTTTCCAAGATAATAACTTAATATCAACGGAATGTAAGGGTTCAAACGGAACCCCCTGAAGAACTGAAAGAACTAGGTTGAGACTCCAAGGAGGAGTCAAAATTTTGTAAACAGGCTTGATTCTAACCAGAGCCTGAACAAAGGCTAGAACATCTGGCACAGCTGCCAGCTTTTTGTGAAGTAACACAGACAAGGCAGAAATCTGTCCCATCAAGGAACTTGCAGATAATCCTTTTTCCAATCCTTCTCGAAGGAAGGATAGACTCTTAGGAATCTTAACCTTGTCCCAAGGGAATCCTGCAGATTCACACCAACAGATATACCAAATTATGTGGTAATTTTTCTGGTTACAGGCTTTCAGGCCTGAACAAGAGTATTAATAACAGAATCTGAGAACCCTCGCTATGATAAGATCAAGCGTTCAATCTCCAAGCAGTCAGCTGGAGTGGGTCGAACGGACCTAGAACAAGAAGGTCTCTCAAAGGTAGCTTCCATGGTGGAGCCGATGACATATTCACCAGATCTGCATACCAAGTCCTGCGTGGCCACGCAGGAGCTATCAAAATCACCGACGCCCTCTCCTGATTGATCCTGGCTACCAGCCTGGGGATGAGAGGAAACGGCGGGAACACATAAGCTAGTTTGAAGGTCCAAGGTGCTACTAGTGCATCCACTAGAGCCGCCTTGGGATCCCTGGATCTGTACCCGTAGTAAGGAACTCTGAAGTTCTGACGAGAGGCCATCAGATCCATGTCTGGAATGCCCCACGGTTGAGTGACTTGGGCAAAGATTTCCGGATGGAGTTCCCACTCCCCCGGATGCAATGTCTGACGACTCAGAAAATCCGCTTCCCAATTTTCCACTCCTGGGATGTGGATAGCAGACAGGTGGCAGGAGTGAGACTCCGCCCATAGAATGATTTTGGTCACTTCTTCCATCGCTAGGGAACTCCTTGTTCCCCCCTGATGGTTGATGTATGAACTTGGCCCTCGCTAGCTGAGGCCAAGCTTTGAGAGCATTGAATATCGCTCTCAGTTCCAGAATATTTATCGGTAGAAGAGATTCTACCCGAGACCAAAGACCCTGAGCTTTCAGGGATCCCCAGACCGCGCCCCAGCCCATCAGACTGGCGTCGGTCGTGACAATGACCCACTCTGGTCTGCGGAAGGTCATCCCTTGTGACAGGTTGTCCAGGGACAGCCACCAACGGAATGAGTCTCTGGTCCTCTGATTTACTTGTATCTTCGGAGACAAGTCTGAATAGTCCCCATTCCACTGACTGAGCATGAACAGTTGTAATGGTCTTAGATGAATGCGCACAAAAGGAACTATGTCCATTGCCGCTACCATCAAACCTATCACTTCCATGCACTGCGCTATGGAAGGAAGAGGAACGGAATGAAGTATCCGACAAGAGTCTAGAAGTTTTGTTTTTCTGGCTTCTGTCAGAAAAATCCTCATTTCTAAGGAGTCTATTATAGTTCCCAAGAAGGGAACCCTCGTTGACGGAGATAGAGAACTCTTTTCCACGTTCACTTTCCATCCGTGAGATCTGAGAAAGGCCAGGACAATGTCCGTGTGAGCCTTTACTTGAGGAAGGGACGACGCTCGAATCAGAATGTCGTCCAAGTAAGGTACTACAGCAATGCCCCTTGGTCTTAGCACCGCCAGAAGGGACCCTAGTACCTATGAGAAAATCCTAGGAGCAGTGGCTAATCCGAAAGAAAACGCCACGAACTGGAAATGCTTGTCCAGGAATGCAAACCTTAGGAACCGATGATGTTCCTTGTGGATAGGAATATGTAGATACGCATCCTTGAAATCCACCTTGGTCATGAATTGACCTTCCTGGATGGAAGGAAGAAGTGTTCGAATGGTTTCCATCTTGAACGATGGAACCTTGAGAAACTTGTTCAAGATCTTGAGATCTAAGATTGGTCTGAACGTTCCCTCTTTTTTGGGAACTATGAACAGATTGGAGTAGAACCCCATCCCTTGTTCTCCTAATGGAACAGGATGAATCACTCCCATTTTTAGCAGGTCTTCTACCCAATGTAAGAATGCCTGTCTTCTTATGTGGTCTGAAGACAACTGAGACCTGTGGAACCTCCCCCTTGGAGGAAGCCCCTTGAACTCCAGAGAATAACCTTGGGAGACTATTTCTAGCGCCCAAGGATCCAGAACATCTCTTGCCCAAGCCTGAGCGAAGAGAGAGAGTCTGCCCCCCACCAGATCCGGTCCCGGATCGGGGGCCCGCATTTCATGCTGTCTTGGTAGCAGTGGCAGGTTTCCTGGCCTGCTTTCCTTTGTTCCAGCCTTGCATAGGTCTCCAGGCTGGATTGGCTTGAGAAGTATTACCTTCCTGCTTAGAGGACGTAGCCCTTGGGGCTGATCCGTTTCTGCGAAAGGGACGAAACTTAGGTTTATTTTTGGTCTTGAAAAGACCTATCCTGAGGAAGGGCGTGGCCCTTGCCCCCAGTGATATCAGAGATAATCTCTTTCAAGTCAAGGCCAAAGAGTGTTTTCCCCTTGAAAGGAATGTCAAGCAATTTGTTCTTGGAAGACGCATCCGCTGCCCAAGATTTTAACCAAAGCGCTCTGCGCCACAATAGCAAACCCAGAATTTTTTCGCCGCTAACCTAGCCAATTGCAAGGTGGCGTCTAGGGTGAAAGAATTAGCCAATTTAAGAGCACGAATTCTGTCCATAATCTCCTCATAAGAAGAAGAATTACTAATAATCGCCTTTCCTAGCTCAATTGAATAATAAAAACTACAGTTAAACACTAAAAAACTCTAAGCCATCTCCGTGGAGATGTTGCCTGTACAACGGCAAAGAGAATGACTGGGGTAGGCGGAGCCTAGGAGGGATCATGTGACCAGCTTTGCTGGGCTCTTTGCCATTTCCTGTTGGGGAAGAGAATATCCCACAAGTAAGGATGACGCCGTGGACCGGACACACCTATGTTGGAGAAATATAGATTTGTAAGCCTAGCAGGATTAAAAGACACACCTGGTTTAGACCATTCCTTAGCAGTCATATCAGAAACTGCAACAGGAACAGGGAAAATCTCAGGAAGATTAGCAATGGACTCCTACAGACCAATATCACTCCTGAACAGCGACTATAAGATCATGGCTGGTATTTTAGCAGGTCGACTTAAAGGGATCTTAGGAGAAATAATAAATATAGATCAGACGTGCTTCATCTCAGGTAGGACGGCCCACAAAACATCAGAAAGGTAATGACAGTTATTGAGTATGTGTTAACATCACACAGAATGGAGTAAAAAAGACAATGGGACTGTGCCTTAATTACAATTGATGCAGAGAAGGCGTTTGACTCCGTTCTGTGGGATCACTTATTTACTACACTGGTAAAATTCGGATTTGAAGGTCACTTTGTTAATTATATAGGTCTCCTTTATAAAAACCCAATCTCCTACCTTAATTTATATGGCCTCTCCTCTCCGGCAATAAATTTAAACAAAGGCACAAGTCAAGGATGTCCACTATCCCCATTATTATTTGACTTAGTATTGGAACCTCTAGCAATAACATCAAGAAACAGGTTAGAGGGTATGAATATAGGTCAACAAAATGTTACGCTATCACTATATGCAGATGATATACTCTTTTATATCAGATATTAAAAAAAAAAACAAAAAAAAAAAACAATTCTCCTGGACATTATTAAAGAATTTAGTAAATTTTCCGGTTAAAAGATCAATCTATTAAAATCCGAGATCCTTTGGTTGATAAAACAAAAAGATAGCCTAATGGCAAATCCATTTAAAATGGCAGAAAGAAGTATAAAATATCTGGGAATAAACATATCAAAGAACCCAGGAGAATGGTATGAGATCAACTATGGGCCAATATGGAAAAAAAAGTCTTATCACTTTGCATAAACAAAGTAGACTACCTTTAATCTATCGGCAAAAATTTCATTAATAAAAATGTGTCTATTCCCAAAGATTCTATTCTTATTACAGAATATTCCTATATTGATTCCAAAATCAGATATACAGAAATTTAAAACTAAATGTTCAAGTTTTTTGTGGTCATCTAAAAAACCACGAATTTCATTAGCAAGATTAGCAGAACCTAAAGAGGCTGGTGGATTCGCTCTCCCTAACATCCAAAATTATAATCTGGCATGTTTGTTTAAAATCGCACTGGATTGGCTTAAGGAAGCAGATTACATTACAAATTTTAAATTAGAAGAGGCATCAATCGCTCCGTATTCTTTAAAAGCATATTAACATTTGAATCAATCTAATGTTATTAAGAACCATACCCTAAAATATACTATCCACAATGTAGTTCTGGTTTGAAGTAAAGTATGCTCTAAATTGGGGATAAATGGTGCATACTCTGAACATTTGCCTATTAGAGGGAACCCAGAATTTATTAGTGGATGTAGCTCTTCCATATACAGAACATGGGCATCTAAGAACCTAAAGAATGTAATACAATTGTTAGATCCTTTTACTATGCAAATTAAAACATTTGATCTACTCTCAAGAGAATTCAACTTAGATAAAACTTCATTTTTCGCATAGTTACAGATTAGACACTTTATATATACTCGAAATTTGACGCAATACTTAGTTGTGGAAATTGGGTCCGTTAGAGCCCATAATAAAGAGATACCGGACGGGTATTCGTTCATTAACGACTATATATAGGGCCCTGGCTATGAAAGGCGCAGAAGTGAAAATGGATAAGGTATTCTGCTTGTGTAAAATTGAGTTCCCAAATATAGATATGAAATTTTTTTAAGAAAGTTTTTTTAAGAGTTGAGAAATATTCCTATGATATAGCAGTAAGAGAATCACATTATAAACTCTTAAACAGAGCATATCTCACACCTAAGATAATGGCAAAATGGAATAGACAAGGATCTAATGTATGCTCTAGATGTAACCTCTTAAATGCTGATTTAATCCATCTCTTTTGGCACTGCCCAAAAATATAAAGACTGTGGAGACAGATAGAATTTTGGTTAAATAAACACTTGTCAAAAAAAGTTATGTTTAGATGTTGCTCAAATATTTTTCTTATCTACTGAAAAGGGAATGAAAAACTAAATTTATGCTTACCTGATAAATAACTTTCTTTTACGATATGACGAGTCCACGGATTTCATCCTTACTTGTGGGATATTAACCTCCTGCTAACAGGAAGTGGCAAAGAGCACCACAGCAGAGCTGTATATATAGCCCCTCCCTTCCCCTCCACCTCCAGTCATTCAACCGAAGGTTATAGGAAGAGAAAAGGAAAGACTAAAAGGTGCAGAGGTGACTAAAGTTTTCAAAAAATAAAATAAACCTGTCTTAAAATAACAGGGTGGGCCGTGGACTCGTCATATCGTAAAAGAAAGTAATTTGTCTTAAAATAACAGGGTGGGCCGTGGACTCGTCATATCGTAAAAGAAAGTAATTTATCAGGTAAGCATACATTTAGTTTTCTTTTACAAAGATATGACGAGTCCACGGATTTCATCCTTACTTGTGGGAAACCAATACCAAAGCAATAGGACACGGATGAAAGGAAGGGACAAGACAGGAACCTAAACAGAAGGCACCACTGCTTGAAGAACCTTTCTCCCAAAGATAGCCCCAGAAGAAGCAAAAGTATCAAATTTGGAAAATTTGGAAAAAGTGTGAAGGGACGACCAAGTCGCAGCCTTACAAAGCTGTTCAACAGATGCATCGTTTTTAGAAGCCCATGTGGAAGCCACAGCCCTATTAGCATGAGCCGCAATTCTTTCAGGAGGCTGCTGTCCAGCAGTCTCATATGCCAGGCGGATGATGCTTCTCAGCCAAAAAGAAAGAGAGGTAGCCATAGCTTTCTGACCCCTACGCTTTCCAGAATAAACAATGAATAATGAAGATGATTGACGGAAATCCTTAGTTGCCTGTAAGTAAAACTTTAAGGCACGGACCACGTCCAAGTTATGTAACAGACGCTCCTTCTTAGAAGGAGGATTAGGACACAAGGAAGGAACAACAATTTCCTGATTAATATTCTTATTTGAAACAACCTTAGGAAGAAAACCAGGTTTGGTACGTAAAACCACCTTATCAGAATGAAATATGAGATAAGGCGAATCACACTGTAATGCTGAAAGCTCAGAAACTCTTCGAGCAGAAGAAATAGCAACCAAAAACAGAACTTTCCAAGATAACAGTTTAATATCTACGGAATGCATAGGTTCAAATGGAACCCCTTGCAGAACTTGAAGAACTAAATTCAAACTCCAAGGAGGACTAATAGGTCTAAATACAGGCTTAATTCTAGATAGAGCCTGACAAAAAGACTGAACATCTGATACATTTGCCAAACGTTTGTGAAACAGAATTGACAAAGCAGAAATTTGTCCCTTTAAGGAACTTGCTGATAACCCTTTCTCCAATCCTTCTTGGAGAAAAGACAAAATCCTAGGAATCCTAACTTTACTCCATGAGTAACCCTTGGATTCACACCAATAAAGATATTTACGCCATATCTTATGATAGATTTTTCTAGTGACAGGCTTTCTAGCCTGTATCAAACTATTGATAACTGAATCAGAGAATCCTTGCTTTGATAAAATCAAGCGTTCAATCTCCACACAGTCAGTTGCAGAGAAATTAGATTTGGATGTTGGAAAGGACCTTGAATGAGAAGGTCCTGTCTCAATGGAAGTTTCCACGGTGGCAGAGAGGACATGTCCACTAGATCCGCAAACCAAGTCCTGCGTGGCCACGCAGGCGCTATCAGGATCACTGAAGCTCTCTCCTGTTTGATTCGAGCAATCACGCGTGGGAGGAGAGGAAACGGCGGAAACACACAAGCTAGGCTGAACAACCAAGGAACTGCCAAGGCATCTATCAGTTCGGCCTGAGGATCCCTTGACCGTGATCCGTATCTTGAAAGCTTGGCATTCTGACGAGATGCCATCAAATCCAACTCCGGTCTGCCCCATCTGAGAATCAATGAGGCAAATACCTCCGGGTGAAGTTCCCACTCCCCCGGATGAAAAGTCTGTCGACTTAGAAAATCTGCTTCCCAGTTCTCTACCCCTGGGATGTAGCTCGCCGACAGATGACAAGAGTGGGCCTCTGCCCAACTGATTATCTTGGATACTTCTATCATCGGAACTCCTTGTTCCCCCCTGATGATTGACATATGCCACAGTCGTTATGTTGTCCGACTGGAATCCGATGAATTTGGCCGAAGCCAACTGAGGCAACGCCTGAAGCGCATTGAATATTGCCCTCAGTTCCAAAATATTGATTGGAAGTAGAGACTCCACTTGAGCCTAAACACCCTGAGCCTTCAGGGAATTCCAAACTGCACCCCAACCCAGAAGGCTGGCATCTGTTGTCACCATCACCCACGAGGGTCTGCGGAAACAAGTCCCCTGGGACAGATGGTCCGGCGAAAACCACCAAAGAAGAGAGTTTCTGGTCTCTTGATCCAGAATTATCTTTGGAGATAAATCCGCATAATCCCCATTCCACTGACCGAGCATGCACAGTTGCAGAGGTCTGAGATTAAAGCGAGCAAACAGAACGATGTCCATTGCCGCTACCATTAATCCGGTTACCTCCATACACTGAGCCACTGATGGCCGAGGAATGGACTGAAGTGCTCGACAAGTATTCAAAATCTTTGATTTTCTGACCTCTGTCAGAAATACTTTCATGGCTACCGAGTCTATCAGAGTTCCCAAGAAAGGAACCCTTGTCTGTGGAACTTTTCTCTATGTTCACCTTCCAGCCGTGAGTTCTCAGAAAAGACCACACTGTGTCCGTGTGAGATTTTGTCAGATGATATGTTGACGCCTGAATCAGAATATCATCCAGATAAGGCGCCACCGCTATCCCTTGCGGTCTGAGAACCGCCAAAAGAGACCCTAGAACCTTTGTGAAGATTCTGGGTGCTGTAGCCAACCCGAAAGGAAGAGCCACGAACTGATAATGTTTGTCCAAGAAGGCAAACCTTTAGAAACCGATGATGATCTTTGTGGATTGGAATATGAAGGTAAGCATCCTTCAAATCCACGGTAGTCATATATTGACCCTCATGAACCATTAGCAAAATCGTTCGAATTGTCTCCATCTTGAATGATGGAACTCTTAGAAATTTGTTTAGACACTTGAGGTCCAAAATGGGTCTGAATGTTCCCTCTTTTTTGGGGACCACAAATAGGTTTGAGTAAAACCCCTGTCCCTGTTCCAATTTTGGAACAGGACAGATTACTCTCATAGTAAAAAGGTCTTTTACACAGCGTAAGAACGCCTCTTTCTTTATCTGGTTTGCAGATAATTTTGAAAGATGAAATCTCCCTCTTGGGAGAAAATCCTTGAATTCCAATTGATAACCGTGGGTCACTATTTCTAGTGCCCAGGAATCCTGAATGTCTCTTGCCCAAGCCTGAGCAAAGAAAGAGAGTCTGCCCCCTACTAGATCCGGTCCCGGATCGGGGGCTACTCCTTCATGCTGTCTTAGGACCAGCAGTGGGTTTTTTGGATTGTTTACCCTTATTCCAGTTCTGATTGGGTCTCCAGACTGACTTAGATTGGGAAAAATTCCCTTCCTGCTTTGTGGAAGAAGAAGCGGGGGGTCCTCCTTTAAAATTCCGAAAGGAACGAAAATTATTCTGTTTACCCCTCATTTTAACCGACCTATCCTGAGGTAGGGCATGACCTTTACCTCCTGTAATATCAGAAATTATCTCCTTCAATTCTGGCCCAAAAAGGGTCTTACCTTTAAAGGGAATAGCTAAAAGCTTATGTTCTGATGACACATCAGCAGACCAAGATTTGAGTCACAATGCTCTACGTGGTAAAATAGCAAATCCTGCATTTTTTGCCACTAATTTAGCAATTTGAAAAGCAGCATCAGTAATAAAAGAATTAGCTAGCTTAAGAGCCTTAATTCTATCTAGAATGTCATCTAATGGAGTCTCAACTTTAAGAGACTCTTCTAGAGCCTCAAACCAAAAAGCTGCTGCAGTAGTTACTGGAACAATGCAAGCCGTAGGTTGTAAAAGAAATCCCTTATTAACAAATTATTTCTTTAGTAGACCCTCTAATTTCTTATTCATAGGGTCCTTGAAAGCACAACTATCCTCAATAGGTATAGTAGTACGCTTAGCTAGGGAAGATATAGCTCCCTCTACCTTAGAGACCATTTGCCATGAGTCCTGAATGGTATCTGATATAGGAAACATTTTCTTAAAATTAGGAGAGGGAGAAAACGGTATACCTGGTCTATCCCATTCCTTACTAATAATTTCCGAAATTCTCTTAGGAACCGGAAAAACATCAGTGTAAGTAGGAACTTCCAAATATTTATACATTTTACAAAATTTCTCTGGAGGAATCACAATAGGATCACAATCATCCAGAGTCGCTAAAACCTCCCTAAGCAACAGGCGGAGGTGTTCAAGCTTAAATTTAAATGACATAGCATCCGAATCTGTCTGAGGCAAAACATTCCCTGAATCAGAAATTTCACCCTCAGACAGTAATTCCCTGATCCCCAACTCAGAGCACTAAGGGAACATCGGAAATAGCTAAAGCATCAGAGGATTCAGTATTAACATTAATACTTGACCTACTGCGTTTACCCTGCAACACTGGTAATTTAGACAATACCTCTGTAAGGGTAGTTGACATAACTGCAGCCATCTCCTGCAGAGTAAAGGAATTAGACGCACTAGAAGTACTAGGCGTTGCTTGTGTGGGCGTTAAAGGTTGTGACACTTGGGGAGAATTGGATGGCATATCCTGATTCTCTTCAGACTGAGAATCATCCTTAGGCACACTTACTTTATTTAAAATATGCTTTTTACATTGTAAAGCCCTTTCAGTACAAAAGTTACACAATGTTAGAGGGGTAGCACAATAGCTTCTAAACACATAGAACAATGAGAAACCTCAATGTCAGACATGTTGAACAGACTAGTAATACCACAAAAGTCGTTTAAACACTTATTTATAGCATAAAATAAAACATTAGAAAAAACGTGTACTGTGCCTTTAAGAAAAGAAAAAGTGAACAATTTTTCCAAAATGCACAATAAACGTTAAATTATTCCCAAATTTAACTTAAAATCGTTGGTTAATCCAAAAATTACTGCACCCAGAAGCAAAGGCAGAAATAAGGCTTTAGAAGTACTTATATCAACATCTAGTCAAAAGATAGATAAAAAATACCCTCTGCACCCAGAGTACTTCAAATCAAGTTTCCAACCCTTCAGACCAGCTACACAGTCCAGGAGCCACAGAGTTACTGTTTGCTGCTGCTAAGCCTGAAGGAAGTGCGCATCTGAGCGTGCGAAAATAGGCTCCGCCCCTTAAGGTACAAAATCAGAGTAGGCCCAAACAACACCGCATGGGAATGCGGTTTTGCACTAAAGTAGAAATACGCACACAATACAACCCTCAAGCATAAAACCAATAAGTTTTAAGTGCCAAAACCCCCCCATAAAACATAGTTTTTTACATTGTCTCCCATGTCACATAATGCCCAAATATCAACTAATGATAAATAAAATATAGGGACTCCAGTAACACCCCTCTTATTAAAATAGGTTTTACTGCTTACCCCTTTCCCATACAGGGAAAAAATGCCAGCCAGTTCTGATACACCAAGTCTCCTCAGAAAAAAAGGCTGCACATACCTTAATGCTGCTTGTAGCATGAAACCGGTCTCCACACTGAAGATGTCTCATGGTTACTTTCAGAAGTCTTGTGGGAACCAGCGTGGATCTTAGGAAAATAGTATGCACCGGTACCATTTAAAATAAAAAACTTCTTGATTGAAGAAACTAAAAACATAATTTATGCTTACCTGATAAATTTATTTCTCTTGTAGTGTATCCAGTCCACGGATCATCCATTACTTATGGGATATTCTCCTTCCCAACAGGAAGTTGCAAGAGGATCACCCACAGCAGAGCTGCTATATAGCTCCTCCCCTAACTGCCAAATCCAGTAATTCGACCGAAACAAACAGAGAAAGGAGAAACCATAGGGTGCAGTGGTGACTGTAGTTTAATTAAATTTTAGACCTGCCTTAAAATGACAGGGCGGGCCATGGACTGGATACACTACAAGAGAAATAAATTTATCAGGTAAGCATAAATTATGTTTTCTATTGTTAAGTGTATCCAGTCCACGGATCATCCATTACTTATGGGATACCAATACCAAAGCTAAAGTACACGGATGATGGGAGGGACAAGGCAGGGATTAAGCGGAAGGAACCACTGCCTGAAGAAACTTTCTCCCAAAAACAGCCTCCGAAGAAGCAAAATTTGTAAAATTTTGAAAAAGTGTGAAGCGAAGACCAAGTCGCGGCCTTGCAAATCTGTTCAACAGAGGCCTCATTTTTTAAAAGCCCAGGTGGAAGCCACAGCTCTAGTAGAATGAGCTGTATTCTTTCAGGGGGCTGCTGTCCAGCAGTCTCATAGGCTAGGCGTATAATACTCCGAAGCCAAAAGGAAAGAGAGGTTGCCGAAGCTTTTTGACCTCTCCTCTGTCCAGAATAAACGACAAACAGGGAAGATGTTTGACGAAAATCTTTAGTAGCTTGTAAGTAAAACTTCAATGCACGGACTACGTCCAGATTATGTAAAAGACGTTCCTTCTTTGAAGAAGGATTAGGACACAATGATGGAACAACAATCTCTTGATTGATATTCTTGTTAGAAACCACCTTAGGTAAAAACCCAGGTTTGGTACGCAGAACTACCTTATCTGCATGAAAAATCAGATAAGGAGAATCACATTGTAAGGCAGATAGCTCAGAGACTCTCCGAGCCGAGGAAATAGCCATCAAAAACAGAACTTTCCAAGATAAAAGCTTAATATCAATGGAATGAAGGGGTTCAAACGGAACTCCTTGAAGAACTTTAAGAACCAAGTTTAAGCTCCATGGGGGAGCAACAGGTTTAAACACAGACTTAATTCTAACCAAAGCCTGACAAAATGCCTGGACGTCTGGAACTTCTGCCAGACGCTTGTGCAAAAGAATAGACAGAGCAGAAATCTGTCCCTTTAAGGAACTAGCTGATAATCCTTTGTCCAAACCCTCTTGGAGAAAGGACAATATCCTAGGAATCCTAACCTTACTCCATGAGTAATTCTTGGATTCACACCAGTAAAGATATGTACGCCATATCTTGTGATAGATTTTCCTGGTAACAGGCTTTCGTGCCTGTATTAAGGTATCAATGACTGACTCGGAGAAGCCACGCTTTGATAGAATCAAGCGTTCAATCTCCATGCAGTCAGTCTCAGAGAAATTAGATTTGGATGATTGAAAGGACCTTGTATTAGAAGGTCCTGTCTTAGAGACAGAGTCCATGGTGGAAAGGATGACATGTCCACTAGGTCTGCATACCAGGTCCTGCGTGGCCACGCAGGCGCTATTAGAATCACTGATGCTCTCTCCTGTTTGATTTTGGCAATCAGTCGAGGGAGCAGAGGAAACGGTGAAAACACATAAGCCAGGTTGAAGAACCAAGGCGCTGCTAGAGCATCTATCAGCGTCGCTTCTGGGTCCCTGGACCTGGATCCGTAACAAGGAAGCTTGGCGTTCTGGCGAGACGCCATGAGATCCAACTCTGGTTTGCCCCAACGATGAAACAACTGAGCAAACACCTCCGGATGGAGTTCCCACTCCCCCGGGTGAAAAGTCTGACGACTTAGAAAATCCGCCTCCCAGTTCTCCACGCCTGGGATATGGATTGCTGACAGGTGGCAAGAGTGAGTCTCTGCCCAGCGATTTATTTTTGAGACTTCTAACATCGCTAGGGAACTCCTGGTTCCCCCTTGATGGTTGATGTAAGTCACAGTCGTGATATTGTCCGACTGAAATCTGATGAACCTCAGTGTTGCTAACTGAGGCCAAGCCAGAAGAGCATTGAATATTGCTCTTAACTCCAGAATATTTATCGGAAGGAGTTTCTCCTCCTGAGTCCACGATCCCTGTGCCTTCAGGGAGTTTCAGACTGCACCCCAACCTAGAAGGCTGGCATCTGTTGTTACAATTGCATGCATAATTGCAGCGGTCTGAGATGTAGGCGCGCAAATGGCACTATGTCCATTGCCGCTACCATTAAGGCGATCACCTCCATACACTGAGCCACCGAAGGGCGCGGAATGGAATGAAGAATACGGCAAGCATTTAGAAGCTTTGATAACCTGGACTCCGTCAGGTAAATTTTCATCTCTACAGAATCTATAAGAGTCCCTAAGAAGGAGACTCTTGTGAGTGGGGATAGAGAACTCTTTTTCTCGTTCACTTTCCACCCGTGCGATCTCAGAAATGCCAGAACTATCTCTGTATGAGACTTGGCAATTTGAAAGCTTGACGCCTGTATCAGGATGTCGTCTAGATACGGAGCCACCGCTATGCCTCGCAGTCTTAGAACCGCCAGAAGTGAGCCCAGAACCTTCGTAAAGATTCTCGGGGCTGTAGCCAACCCGAAGGGAAGAGCTACAAATTGGTAATGCCTGTCTAGAAAGGCAAACCTTAGGAACCGATGATGATCTTTGTGAATCGGTATGTGAAGGTAGGCATCCTTTAAGTCCACTGTGGTCATGTACTGACCCTCTTGGATCATGGGTAGGATGGTCCGAATAGTTTCCATTTTGAAAGATGGAACTCTTAGGAATTTGTTTAAGATCTTTAGATCCAAAATTGGTCTGAAGGTTCCCTCTTCTTTGGGAACCACAAACAGATTTGAATAAAAACCCTGTCCTTGTTCCGTCCGCGGAACTGGATGGATCACTCCCATTACTAGGAGGTCTTGCACACAGCGTAGGAATGCCTCTTTCTTTATCTGATTTGCAGATAACCTTGAAAGATGAAATCTCCCTTGTGGAGGGGAAGCTTCGAAGTCCAGAAGATATTCCTGAGATATGATCTCCAACGCCCAGGGATCCTGAACATCTCTTGCCCACGCCTGGGCGAAGAGAAAAAGTCTGCCCCCTACTAGATCCGTCGCCGGATAGGGGGCCGTTCCTTCATGCTGTCTTAGAGGCAGCAGCAGGCTTTCAGGCCTGCTTGCCTTTGTTCCAGGACTGGTTAGATTGAGCAAAAGTTCCCTCTTGTCTTGAATCGGAGGAAGTTGATGCTGCACCTGCCTTGGAATTTCGAAAGGCACGAAAATTAGACTGTTTGGCCTTTGATTTGCCCCTGTCCTGAGGAAGGGTATGACCCTTACCTCCAGTAATGTCAGCAATAATTTCTTTCAAACCAGGCCCGAATAAGGTCTGCCCCTTGAAAGGAATGTTGAGTAATTTAGACTTTGAAGTCACATCAGCTGACCAGGATTTGAGCCATAGCGCCCTACGCGCCTGAATGGCGAATCCGGAATTCTTAGCCGTTAGTTTAGTCAAATGAACAATGGCATCAGAAACAAATGAGTTAGCTAGCTTAAGAGTTCTAAGCTTGTCAACAATTTCAGTCAATGGAGCTGTATGGATGGCCTCTTCCAGGGCCTCAAACCAGAATGCCGCCGCGGCCGTGACAGGCGCAATGCATGCAAGGGGCTGTAAAATAAAACCTTGTTGAATAAACATTTTCTTAAGGTAACCCTCCAATTTTTTATCCATTGGATCTGAAAAAGCACAACTGTCCTCAACCGGGATAGTGGTACGCTTTGCTAAAGTAGAAACTGCTCCCTCCACCTTAGGGACCGTCTGCCCTAAGTCCCGTGTAGTGGCGTCTATTGGAAACATTTTTCTAAATATAGGAGGTGGGGAAAAGGGCACACCGGGTCTATCCCACTCCTTGCTAATAATTTCTGTAAGCCTTTTAGGTATAGGAAAAACGTCAGTACACACCGGCCCCGCATAGTATCTATCCAGCCTACACAATTTCTCTGGAATTGCAACTGTGTTACAGTCATTCAGAGCAGCTAATACCTCCCCAAGCAATACACGGAGGTTCTCAAGCTTAAATTTAAAATTAGAAATCTCTGAATCAGGTTTCCCCGAGTCAGAGATGTCACCCACAGACTGAAGCTCTCCGTCCTCAAGTTCTGCATACTGTGATGCAGTATCAGACATGGCTCTAACAGCATTTGCGCGCTCTGTATCTCTCCTAACCCCAGAGCTATCGCGTTTGCCTCTTAATTCAGGCAATCTAGATAATACCTCTGACAGGGTATTATTCATGATTGCAGCCATGTCCTGCAAGGTAATCACTATGGGCATCCCTGATGTAATTGGCGCCATATTAGCGTGCGTCCCCTGAGCGGGAGGTGAAGGGTCTGATACGTGGGGAGAGTAAGTCGGCATAACTTCCCCCTCGACAGAACCCTCTGGTGATAATTCTTTTATAGATAAAGACTGATCTTTACTGTTTAAGGTGAAATCAATACATTTAGTACACGTTCTCCTATGGGGCTCCACCATGGCTTTCAAACATAATGAACAAGTAGGTTCCTCTGTGTCAGACATGTTTAAACAGACTAGCAATAAGACTAGCAAGCTTGGAAAACACTTTAAAACAAGTTTACAAGCAATATAAAAAACGTTACTGCGCCTTTAAGAAACACAAATTTTCCCAAATTTTGAAATAACAGTGAAAAAATGCAGTTACACTAACGAAATTTTTACAGTGTATGTAATAAGTTAGCAGAGCATTGCACCCATTTGCAAATGGATGATTAACCCCTTAATACCAAAAACGGAATAACAAATGACAAAAACGTTTTTTAAACAGTCACAACAACTGCCACAGCTCTACTGTGGCTTTTTACCTCCCTCAATACGACTTTTGAAGCCTTTTGAGCCCTTCAGAGAAGTCCTGGATCATGCAGGAAGAAGCTGGATGTCTGTGTCTGTAATTTTTGCTGTGCAAAAAAACGCTAAAATAGGCCCCTCCCACTCATATTACAACAGTGGGAAGCCTCAGGGAACTGTTTCTAGGCAAAATTCAAGCCAGCCATGTGGAAAAAACTAGGCCCCAATAAGTTTTATCACCAAACATATATAAAAAACGATTAAACATGCCAGCAAACATTTTATATTACACTTTTATAAGAGTATGTATCTCTATTAATAAGCCTGATACAAGTCGCTATCACTGCATTTAAGGCTTTACTTACATTACTTCGGTATCAGCAGCATTTTCTAGCAAATTCCATCCCTAGAAAAATATTTTAACTGCACATACCTTATTACAGGAAAACCTGCACGCTATTCCCCCTCTGAAGTTACCTCACTCCTCAGAATATGTGAGAACAGCAAAGGATCTAAGTTACTTCTGCTAAGATCATAGAAAACGCAGGCAGATTCTTCTTCTAAATACTGCCTGAGATAAACAGTACACTCCGGTACCATTTAAAAATAACAAACTTTTGATTGAAGAAATAAACTAAGTATAAAACACCACAGTCCTCTTACGACCTCCATCTTAGTTGAGAGTTGCAAGAGAATGACTGGATATGGCAGTGAGGGGAGGAGCTATATAGCAGCTCTGCTGTGGGTGATCCTCTTGCAACTTCCTGTTGGGAAGGAGAATATCCCACAAGTAATGGATGATCCGTGGACTGGATACACTTAACAAGAGAAAGAAACATTTTCTGCCCCCGCGAGCCTAACAGCACGCAGGGAAAATGGTCAATTGAAAATTTTCAAGGTAATGAAAAAATAAATTGAATTAAAATGCATTATCCCAAATAATGAAACTGACAGTCTGAATTTATAAAGGAATACTGATTATCCTGAATCATGGCAAATATAAGTTTAAAGACATATATTTAGAACTTTACATATAAAGTGCCCAACCATAGCTTAGAGTGTCACAAAAAATAAGATTTACTTACCCCAGGACACTCATCCACATATAGTAGATAGCCAAACCAGTACTGAAACGAGAATCAGTAGAGGTAATGGCATATAAGAGTATATCGTCGATCTGAAAAGGGAGGTAGGAGAAGAAATCTCTACGACCGATAACAGAGAACCTATGAAATAGATCCCCTAGAGGTAGACCATTGTATTCAAATAGGCAATACTCTCTTCACATCCCTCTGACATTCGCTGCACTCTGAGAGGAAAACCGGGCTTCAACCTGTTGCGAAGCGCATATCAACGTAGAATCTAGCACAAACTTACTTCACCACCTCCACGGGAGGCAAAGTTTGTAAAACTGAATTGTGGGTGTGGTGAGGGGGTGTATTTATAGGCATTTTAAGGTTTGGGAAACTTTGCCCCTCCTGGTAGGAATGTATATCCCATACGTCACTAGCTCATGGACTCTTGCTAATTACATGAAAGAAAACACCTTTCCTACGGCCCCTTGTGTGCTCCTGCCCAACTGCACTGTGCAGTTACTAAAGGCTGTAAAGGATGTACTCATTTGTAGAAAAATGCAAACACAAGGGGTTTGAGGTAAAAAAAGGGTTAATTGAGCTGCTAAGGAGACCTAAGGATGCAAGATAAGAACTATCCTGTGCCTCAATTCACCAAATTCCTATGTTAAACACATAGGTAAAGCTCCTCAGGTGTAAGGCTGTGACCCCCAGCTATATAGTAACTGTAAGGAGAGTACTCCTGGGCTGTGAAGTGCCTGAGTCACTTACCTGGACTGAAGCACCCCTCCACTGTGTCTTACCTGCATGCTGAGGCCTTTCTCACTTACTGGCTGATCCAGTAGAGAGCACATCTAGTGCAAGTACATATACTGCAGAGGATACTGCGGATACAACTGTAACTCCTCAGGTGGAGGCTAGGGACAGGTCCCTGTGATGCTTGAGGGCAGTTATCGCTGTTAGGTTATCCACTAGGGTAATGGAAAGCACCTAACAGAGGCTTACCCCTTTTTCCCTCAGAGTCTTTTTAAATCTGCTTGGAGTGAAGTTGCCTAGGGGTAATGGCTCCCAAGTCAGGTCTGAGCCTACAAATCATATGAAAAATAATAAACTCTTGACAGTAGAGCACCTCTGAAATCTTCAACCTCTTTTCTCGGAGGCCAAGCCTAAACTGGAAATGGAGAGGAGGTGGGTGGGGCTAAAGCTCTGTGAGGGTTCTTGACCTTCGACTGATAGACTGTAATATATCCTACATTATGAAGCTATGGACTCTCATCAGCTAAGAATGAAATATACTCTGCATTAGTTATGGCCTCTAGAAGAAAAGATGCATTAGTTATTTATTTAATTTTGCTGGGGGGGGGGGGGGGGAGATGTGAGAATAATTTGCAATAACAACAATTTTGCACTATGCACACAAGTAGACTGAAAAAGTTCACAAAAAAGCTCAATTCCTACTGAATTATAGTGACAAAGGGTCTTAAAATACTAGTAATAGTTAATTGTTTTTGTAGTTACAGTGTTAACTTTTCATTTCACCTGTGAAAACCTCTAAGGGACTGTTTTTGAAAACTCTAAATGCAATGCAATACTGCATCACCCATGCACACTCCCATGAATTTCCCCTGCATCAGCACAGATTTAACTGCAGGCACACTCGCAAACAATCCAAGGACAATGCAAAGGTAATTTACATTTCTTACGGTCATTAAAACACACTTCTTATGGCAGCAGAGCCATGTTTCTAAATACAGATGTGTAACATTCCATAAAGAATGCACATCTAACAATGTTTCAGTGATGGCTTTTACTGTGCACATAGAGAATATGAACGTACAATCCAAACACTCACATTGAAAGGTTGCACCTTCTCAGACAACTGGCAATAAATTGTACTGCATCTGTGATTATGCAAATCGATTTATCATTAGCAAAAAATACATAACAGTTAGCTCTATGATCAGAAGCAGCATGTAGGTTCACAAAGCTTATTTACATAACCTCCACATTACTGTTACTCACTCATTTGTAGAGTGCTATTCATTCACCCTGCTGTAGTGTCATATATTAAATAGCTGACAAGGTATGTTGCCATGTTAGCAGTACAAGTTTATTAAAACGTACTTTGGTATGTTTTTGGTGGGGCTAGAGCAGTGATACTGTGTTCACCCTGGGGTGAAAAACTGTTCACGCATCTTTCAGCAAAAATAAAATGATTAAATACAAATTGTAAGGTACAATTACAAAGCACAATATTGCCTAAGAAGTATGCCAAGGATGGCAAATCATTGTATCATTTCATCTTATAATCTGCTACTACACTCACTGAGGGATTTTTTTTATTGTCTGGCGTTACACTTTAAACACAGCTTTGTGTATGCTCATCATCTTATCCCGTCACTCACCATCTTGGCCTCTGAATGAATTGAATGACCTGAGGGAGATATGTGCCCTCCACCACTGATCACTGGGGGACCAGGAATCCCAGGAATGTTGGGGACCATGGAGATGGGCCTTGCCAGCTGAATTAAACAAGCATGAAAACAATGAGGTGTGATTCATTTGAAACCAGAGCAGCATAAAAAGTGAAAGAAAAGAAACCTTACAGATATAACAGAGGGCATCTGTACATGAGGGCCGGGTAGGAAAGGAATAGACTGTCCATTACCAATGTGCATCATGAGTGGGACAGAGCTGCTGGGAGAACTGAAAAATACATTGAACACAAAAATTACAGTCAAAAGAATAGATAACACAATTGAAACCTGAAAAAGTAGTCATTTAACAAAAAGAAAAGTGTATAAATTAAATTAAAATGTATAAATTAAAAAAAAAGAATTGTAGAGTGAAAAGCAAAGATGTCGCATCCACAGCACTGTATATGCAGACAACTTTGAATTAAGAATACACACAAGTAAGTGAATAGCCATACTATTCACTTACTTGGGTATGCTTTATAAAAAGTTTTCTGCATATGGAGTGCTGTGGACGTGAATTCTTTGCTATATCACTTTGGGACCTTTGCCGTGGCCCCCTGTCCAGCATGCGCTACACAGGAGGGTTAATTCAGGTGCTGAGCTATGTTTGCTATTTTCTTTGAATAATTTAAGGCGAGTACATTAGGTGAAAGTAAGAGAGGAGTTAAGAATGTGCTAGAGAATTTGACTTACCAAAGTTGTCTGCTGGACGGAGGAGCTTGTGTGATAACAGAAGTGGGAGAAGGCAATGTAGGGTGTAGGGGGTCGTAATTAAGATGGAGGGGTAGTGAACCAGGCCGTACAATTGTTGGAGTGGGAGTAGAGCTGACCTGCGGCTTCTGTGGCACCTGAAATTGAGATAATGCAATGTTCTATTTATTTGCTTCTGTAAACATTTATCATACATTTTAAAGTAACGCAGTTAATTGGTGTGAACACATTTAAACAGACACGTCAGGAGATTTCCTTGGTGTAATTTAATGTGCTGCAGATAATGAGGATATGGAAATGAGGATCACAATGTTTAATCTTAAAATCAGCTTTGTACATATTAAAAACAAAATGTATGCTTTCCTGATAAATTAATTTATTTCATGGTGGTTAACCTCTTAAGGACATATGACGGAATTTTTCCGTCATAAAACAATTGAGCAAACTGAAAGCTGTGTCCTTAAAGGGTTAAAGTCCACGATCCATTAGGCAAGGTATACAACTCCTGGTAACTAGGAGGCGGCAACATTTCCCACTTCATCCCTCACACCTCACTGGTATGCCAGACGTACATATAGCCAAGAAAGACAAAATAAGAATAAAAGAAAGGAAAAGGGGAAAATAAAACTGCAAATAAGTAACTGTCACAAAAAAAAAAAAAACCCTTTTATTTTTGGTCTTATTTTAAAAATATTTTAATTGGGTGGGGCTCATGGACTCATCACCATGAAAAAAATTAATTTAGCCAGTAAGCATAAATTTTGTTTTATTTTATAAGGAGGTGAGAATCCACGATCTATAAAGATTGGAAACTTATACCCAAGCTGTGGAGTCCAAAAGTAATGTTGGGTGGGGCAAAAATGCTTGGAAAATAGATGCCTGCTTTATTTTCTCAGACATTGCTGCCTAGAAAACCTTCCTACCTAAAGCTACTTAAGAAGAAGCAAAGAGAGAATGAACTACAATCTCTAGATTACTATTATCCGAAAAATAAAAAACCTAGTCCTTTAAGACCGCTTGATCTTGGTAAAAAAATAAGATAGGGGGATCACAGGAAAGAACTGATAACTCGGATATTCTTCTAGCTGTTGAAATTACTAGTAGAAAAAGAACCTTCCAAGAAAGAAAGATACTTGATATCTAAAGAATACATTGGCCTCAATTTATCAAGTGCGGATCAGGTCTACCAGACCTCGCTGAATACGGCACACAAGAACTGCTGGTGCAACGCCGCCCCCTGCAGACTCGCGGCCAATGGGCCGCCATAGGGGGGTGTCAATCAACCCGATCAGGTTGATTTCCGGAACTGGCGGACAGGTTATATTTATCAAGCTCCATACGGAGCTTGATAAATATGCCCCACTGACTCAAAGAGAAATCTGTAATATTTGAAGAACCAAATTTAGGTTCCATAGAGGAGAGATTGGCTTTATAGCAGGACAAATTCTAGCTAAGGCATGAAATTTTTTTTTAATATAAGGTAAATTGCAATCTTTTTGTGAAACACAGATGGAGCTGAAATCTAATCTTTTAAAGAGCTTGCGGATAAACCCTTATCCAAACCTAACTGAAAAAATTGAATCTTCTCCCACTAGAATAGAAAATAATTTTCCATATCATGTTATATTTTCTTCTAAAATGATTTCTAGCTTGGATTGAGGTCTCTACAACCTCATCTGAAAAACCTCTCTGCTTCAGAATGAAGTGTTCAATCACAAAGCCTTTAAATTGAGAGACTCAGATCTTGATGACCTTGAGATAGAAGGTTGAGCCTTAGTGAAAGAGGCCACAGAGGGCAAAATGACAGAATCAGAGCTGCATGCCAAGTTCTGCTATCCCTGTATCTTGCAAAAAGTAAATTTATGCTTACCTGATAAATTAATTTCTTCTACGATATGACGAGTCCACGGATTTCATCCTTACTTGTGGGATATTAACCTCCTGCTAACAGGAAGTGGCAAAGAGCACCACAGCAGAGCTTTATATATATAGCCCCTCCCTTCACTCCACCTCCAGTCATTCAACTGAAGTTAGGAAGAGAAAGGAAAGGCCAAAGGTGCAGAGGTGACTGAAGTTAATAAAAATTAAAATATAAGCTAAATCTGTCTTAAAAATGACAGAGTGGGCCGTGGACTCGTCATATCGTAGAAGAAATTAATTTATCAGGTAAGCATAAATTTACTTTTCTTCTACGAGATATGACGAGTCTACGGATTTCATCCTTACTTACTTGTGGGATACAATACCAAAGCTACAGGACACGGATGAAAGGGAGGGGCAAGACAGGAACCTAAACAGAAGGCACCACTGCTTGAAGAACCTTTCTCCCAAAACCAGCCTCAGAAGAAGCAAAAGTATCAAATTTGGAAAATTTGGAAAAAGTGTGAAGAGACGTCCAAGTTGCAGCCTTGCAAATCTGTTCAACAGAAGCATTGTTTTTAAATGCCCATGAGGAAGCCACAGCCCTAGTAGAATGAGCCATAATTCTTTCAAGAGGCTGCTGTCCAGACGGATGATACTCTTCAGCCAAAAAGAAACAGAGGTAGCCGTAGCTTTCTGACCCCTACGCTTTCCAGAAAAAACAATGAATAATGAAGATGATTGACGGAAATCCTTAGTCGCCTGCAAGTAAAACTTCAGAGCACGGACCACGTCCAGGTTATGTAACCTACGCTTCTTCTTAGAAGAAGGGTTAGGACATAATGAAGGAACAACGATTTCCTGAATAATATTCTTATTAGAAACAACCTTAGGAAGGAAACCAGGTTTGGTACGTAAAACCACCTTATCAGAATGCAAGATAAGATAAGGCGAATCACAATGTAACGCTGAAAGCTCAAACTCTACGAGCAGAAGAAATAGCAACCAAAAACAAAACTTTCCAAGATAATAACTTAATATCTATGGAATGCATAGGTTCAAACGGAACCCATTGAAGAACACTAAGGACTAAAACTCCAGGGCGGATCAATTGGTCTAAACACAGGCTTAATTCTGGTTAGAGCCTGACAAAAAGACTGAACGTCTGGAACGTACGCCAAACGTTTATGTAGCAAAATTGATAAAGCAGAGATCTGTCCCTTTAAGGAACTTGCTGATAACCCCTTCTCCAATCCTTCTTGGAGAAAAGACAGAATCCTGGGAATCCTAACCTTACTCCATGAGTAGCCCTTGGATTCACACCAAAAAAGATATTTACGCCATATCTTATGATAGATCTTTCTAGTGATAGGCTTACGGGCCTGAATCAAAGTATCTATGACCGAATCAGAGAATCCCCGCGTTCAATCTCCAAGCAGTCAGTTGCAGAGAAATTAGATTTGGATGTTGGAAAGGACCTTGAATGAGAAGGCCCTGTCTCACTGGAAGTTTCCACGGAGGCAGGGAGGACATGTCCACCAGATCTGCATACCAAGTCCTGGGTGGCCACGCAGGCGCAATTAGAATTACTGAAGCTCTCTCCTGTTTGATCCGAGCAATCACCCGGGGAAGGAGAGGAAACGGTGGAAACACATAAGCTAGGTTGAATGACCAAGGCACTGCCAAGATGTCTATCAGTTCGGCCTGAGGATCCCTCGACCTGAATCCGTATCTTGGGAGCTTGGCATTCTGTCGAGACGCCATTAGATCCAACTCCGGTCTGCCCCATCTGAGGATCAGTGAGGTAAATACCTCCGGATGGAGTTCCCACTCCCCCGGATGAAAAGTCTGTCGGCTTAGAAAATCCGCCTCCCAGTTGTCCACTCCTGGGATGTAGATTGCCGATAGATAACAAGAGTGGGCCTCCGCCCACCGAATTATCTTGGATACTTCTGTCATCGCTAAGGAACTCCTTCTCCTCCCTGATGATTGATGTAAGCCACAGTCTTAATGTTGTCCGACTGGAATCTGATGAATTTGGCCGAAGCCAGTTGAGGCCACGCCTGAAGCGCATTGAATATTGCTCTCACTTCCAGAATGTTGATTGGAAGTAGAGACTCTACCTGAGTCCAAACAATATGAGCCTTCAGGGAATTCCAGACTGCACCCCAGCCTAGTAGACTGTCGTCCGTCGTCACTATCACCCACGACGGTCTGCGGAAACACGTCCCTTGGGACAGATGATCCGGCGACAACCACCAAAGAAGAGAGTCTCTGTTCACCTGGTCCAGATTTATCTGAGGAGATAAATTTGCATAATCCCCATTCCACTGTCCGAGCATGCACAGTTGCAGTGGTCTGAGATGAAATTGAGCAAACTGAATGATGTCCATTATCGCCACCATCAATCCAATTGCCTCCATGCACTGAGCCACTGATGGCCGAAGATTGGACTGAAGAGCTCGGCATGCATTTAGAATCTTTGACTTTCTGACCTCCGTCAGAAAAATCATCATGTCTATAGAATCTATTAGAGTCCCCAGGAAGGGAACCCTTGTCTGTGGAATTAGTGAACTCTTTTCTAGATTCACCTTCCATCCGTGAGATCTCAGAAATGCTAACACTGTGTCTGTATGAGACTTTGTTAGATGATAAGTCGACACCTGAATCAGAATATCGTCCAGATAAGGTGCCACTGCTATGCCCCGCGGTCTGAGAACTGAAAGAAGGGAACCTAGAACCTTCGTGAAGATTCTGGGTGCTGTGGCCAACCCGAAGGGAAGAGCCACGAACTGAAAATGCTTGTCTAGGAAGGCAAACCTTAGGTACTGATGATGATCCTTGTGGATAGCAATATGCAGGTATGCATCCTTCAAGTCCACGGTAGTCATATATTGACCCTCCTGAATCATTGGTAAAATTGAGCGAATGGTCTCCATCTTGCACCAAAAAAATTGTACTGCACCTTTAAATTATAAAAGCGCAACTATTTTACTGAAACCTGCAAAAACGCTTTTTAGCCAGAAAAAACTGTTTTAATGTATCTCAAAAGGCTCCTTAAAGGGACACTGTACCCAAATTTCTTCTTTTGTAATTCAGAAAGAGCATACAATTTTAAGCAACTTTCTAATTTACACCTATTATCAAATTTTCTTCGTTCTCTTGCTATAATTATTTGAAAAAGAAGGCATCTAAGCTTTTTTTTGGTTTCAGTACTCTGGACAGCACTTTTTTATTGGTGGATGAATTTATCCACCAATCAGCAAGGACAACCCAGGTTGTTCACCAAAAATGGGCCGGCATCTAAACTTACATTCTTGCATTTCAAATAAAGATACCAAGAGAATGATGAAAATTTGATAATAGGAGTAAATTAGAAAGTTGCTTAAAATTTCATGCCCAATCTGAATCACGAAGAATTTTTTTTGGGTACAGTGTCCCTTTAATATTGCATCCACTTGCAGGATAAGCCCAAAACACAATATAACACTCAGACTATAAATTTTATAAACACTTTATTTAGACAATTTGTTGGCCTACCTGCCCCCGAAATGAACTCAGATGTCCGGTATATAGATAGGACTTTATCGAGTGCAGCAAACTTAGGTCTCCAGCCTCTGTTCAGCTATGCGATGGCAATGAAGATTGCGCGACGGAGCCCGAGAAAATAGGCCCTGCCCACCGCAGTGGGCGTACTGAATTGTGACTAGGACCCGCATGGGTCCAAACAAACATGCCTGCCATAAAAAGTAAAAGAAAAAACCATGCGATCCTAATGCAAACCAAACCCCTGCATTCATCCATAAACCGCTTAAGTTTCCCAGCGTCAATCCCATACATAAGCCCTTCTATCAACATCAGGCCATGAATTAATCATTAATAAATTAATAATTAATAAATTAATAAAGGGATTTCAGATACACAAATATTTTTGTTAGTGCATACTCCTTACCCTTCCCCCTATAGGGGACAATGTCAGCCTGTTCTGGTATACCAAGTCTCCCCAGAAAATAAAAGACTGCACATACCTCAAAGTTGCTTGTAGCAAGACACCGGTCTCCACACTGAAGATTTTCTCACACATACCTTCAGCTACGTTGTGGGAACCATTATGGATCTTAGATAATGTTTTGTTAAGATCATAAATATCAGGGCAGAAAAAAATATGTTTCCACTTCTCCTTGCGAAGCAATAGACTAACGATTTCCCCCTGAGGAAAATAGCACTCTCTGGCACTATTTTAAAATAAAAAACTTCTTGATTGAAGAATCTAAACTAACACAGGCAAAGAGAATGACTGGAGATGGAGGGAAGGGAGGGGCTATATATACAGCTCTGCTGTGGTGCTCTTTGCCACTTCCCCTTAGCAGGAGGTTAATATCCCACAAGTAAGGATGAAATCTGTGGACTCGTCATTTCTTGTAGAAGAAATACCTATAAAGTTTGATGTTCAAACGAGAAGCCATAAGGTCTATCTCTGGGAGATCCCATTGTTCAACAATCTAAATGAACGCTTCCAGATGTAAAGCCCATTCCCCCAGATGAAGAGATTAACAATTCAGATAATATGCTTTCCAATCTTTTACCCCTTAAATATGAATAGCAGAAATCATGCAAAGATTTTTTTTCTGCCCAAAATAGAATATGGGAGACTTCCTTCATCACTATAGAACGGCAAGTTTCGCCTTAGTGATTGATATATGCCACTGCTGTTACAATGTCTGATCGGAAATGAAGGAAAGTCTCTTTTTCAGGAGACGTCAGCTCTGGAGAGCCTTTTAGATAGCACAGAGTTCTCAGATGTTTATTGGTAACCTCACTCCCTGAGGAGACCAAAATTGTGTGTGCTCTCTTGGTCCCCCATGCTGCACCCCAATCCTACAGACTTGCTTGTGTCTGTTGTATTTAATGTCAAGATTGGACTGACAAAAGATACTCCTTGAGGGATGGACTGGTTCTCTATCCACCAGGATAGAGAATTCCATGCAGCTAGATAAAAAAAAAAAACTTTGAGGAATCTGAACGTAGTCCTTGAACCACTGACGTATCATGGATAACAGAAGAGGTCTCATGTAAAACCGTACAAATGGAGATGCAGCAATCTTTAGACCTAGGACTTTCTATGCAAAAAGCTTCAGTAAGATTGGAGAGAGACTGAAGTTTCACACAGGTTGAGTGCAATTTTCTTCTTAGATATATCAAGGAAAGAGTCATCAATACTATAATGAACCCTAGAAAGGAGATTGCAGTATGAGGAGATAGAAAGCTTTTTGGCATGCTGACTTCTCCAGCCCTAACAAAGGTTGTTTTGTATGAGATATTGTTAAAGAGACACTTAAGTCAAAATAAACTTTTTTGATTCAGATAGTGCATGCATTTTTAAGACACTTTCCAATTTACTTCCATTGTCAAATTTTAATTTATATTCACACTGAGCATGTGCGCAGGCTCACAGGGTATACGTATAGTAGTCTGTGTTTGGCTGATGTCTGTCACATGATACAGGGGGCTGGAAAATGGGCCAAAAAAATAAAATTTACCAGAAAAAAAAATCTACAGCTTATTTGAAATTCAGAGTAGGTCCTATTGCTTTGTCTTTTAATTATGTACTTAATTATTATGTAATTCTACTGCATTGGGTGGTCCTTTAAAGGTAAAGATAGTGCCTGTACCAAGATATTATCCAGGTAAGAAACCACCAAAATATATTGGGCTCAAATTACAAACAAGAGCAATCTCAGAAACTTCGTAAAAATTATAGGAGAAGAACGAAAACCAAATGGAAGAGCTACAAACTGAAAATGTTTGTCTTTGAAAGTAAATTGAAGGAAATTAAGATGATCCTTGTGAATAGGGATATGAAGTTAAACATCCTTTAAAACTATTGTGGACATACATTGCCTTTGAATCTGCACTGGAACTATTACTCACATGAGTTCTAGTTCCTGAAAACAATGAAAAAAGGCTTTAACCTTCACATGGTTCTTTGGAACATGGGACAGAAGAAACCTTCCCCTTGGAGGCCTTTATCTGAAACCCATTCTGTATCCATAAGAAAACAAAATTTATGCTTACCTGATACATTTCTTTCTTTCCTGGCATGGAGAGTTCACAATTTCATTCCAATTACTAGTGGGAATTCAACTCCTGGCAAGCAGGAGGCAGCAAAGAACACCCCAGTAAAGCTGTTAGGTGTCACTTCCCTTACCCATAATCCCCAGACATTCGCCCGAAGGAAAACGGAAAAAGAAGATAACTCAAGGATGTAGAGGTGGCTGATGTTTGTACAAAAAAACAGCCGTCTTAAAATTAATTAAGGGCGGGTTGTGGACTCTCCATGCCAGGAAAGAAATTTATCAGGTAAGCATATATTTTATTTTCTTTCCAATGGCATGGAGAATCCACAATTTCATTCCAATTACTAGTGGGAACCAATAACCAAGCTAGAGGACACAGAATGAAAGGGAGGGAGAACAAGACAGGCGGACCTAAAACAGAAGGCACCACCGCTTGAAGAACTTGTCTCCCAAAATAAACCTCAGCCGAGGAAAAAAAAAATCAACATTTTTGAAAAGGAATGCAATGAGGACTAAGTGGCCACCTTGCAGAATTGCTCCCTAGAAGCTTAATTTTTGAAAGCCCAGGAAGAAGAGACAACCCTAGAGGAGAGAGCCGTAAATCTCTCAGAAGGCTGTTGTCCAGTTGTCTCATAAGCTAACCGGATAACACTTCTTAACCAGAGAGAAAGAGAAGTAGAAGAGGCCTTCTCACCCTTAAGCTTACCAGCGAAAACAACGATTAGGAGAGAAGAATGCCAACATCTATAAATTCTAGCAGATAACTATTTAGCGCACGCACCAATCCAGGTTGTGCAACAAATATTCCATCTGAGAAGAAGGGCTAGGACAAAAGGAAGGAACAAATTCTTGCTTGATGTTGCGATTAGACACTACCTTATGAAGAAATCCCAACTTCCTAACCTCCTTATCCACATGAAAAATAAGGAAGGGAGAATCACATTGTAGAGCCGAAAGCAGAAGAGAAAAAGAGGAGAAATAAAACGTTCCAGAAGAACAACTCATATCAACTGAATGCATAGGCTCAAACGGAGCCTGTGGAAGCAAGCACGTAAGATTTTCTGAACTGTCAGAAAAACTTTCATAGATGATCAATCCAGATTCACTTTCCACTCGAGGGTACAAAGAGTGGACAACAGAGGATCCAAAAGAGATCTAGCTAAAAGAAATATGGCACCAGAAACAAGATATCATCCAGGCCCAGAGGCAGAACTTTTTTTCACTTTCTGCGATGATAATTTTTTAATGAATATTTTTCTGCAGGTCATTTTGAAATGAAATTTAATTTTAAATTAAGAATTTACACTAAAGCACTAACTAAATTGCAATGTGTTGATTAACTGGAGATTAAAGTAATTTTTTAAAGTTTTATAATATATTTCATTGCAAATTAGCTGCAGAGAAAAATAAAATTGTGTTATGTTTTTAAAATGGTGCATTGCTCACATTAAAGGGACACTAAACCCAAAAGTTTTATTTCATGATTCAGATAGATAATACAATTTTAAGCAACATTCCAATTCACTTCTATTATCTAATTTGCTTTATTCGTTACATATCCTTTGTTGAAGCAATAGCTATGCATATGGGTGAGCCAATCACACGAGGCATCTATGTGCAGCACCAATCAGCAGCTACTGAGCCCATCTAGATATGCTTTTCAGCAAAGGATATAAAGAGAATGAAGCAAATTAGATAATAGAAGTAAATTAGAAAGTTGTTTAAAATTGCATCTTCTTTCTAAATCATGAAAGAAAACATTTGGGTTTCATGTCCCTTTAACTTCTTAAATTTAGGAGTAAGAGCTTTGCAAAGGCTAGGAGGTATATTTACCATGATGCGGACAGATATGATCTGCTTTAGCGAATCATGTCCGCCGCACATCGATAAATGCCGACAGCATACGCTGTCGGCATCTATCATTGCACCAGCAGTTCTTGTGAATTGCTGGTGCAATACTGCCCCCTGCAGATTCGCGGCCAATCCGCTACTAGGGGGTGTCAATCAACCTGATCGTATTCGATATACCTCAGAGGTGGCGGACGAGTTAAGGAGCAGCGGTCTTAGGACCGCTGCTTCTTAACTTCTGCTTCAGGCGGACCTGAAGCGGAGTGGGTCGGAAGCAGCATCCGCTGCTTCATAAATGGACCCCTAGGAAGCAAGGTTAAATAAAACATAATTTATGTAAGAACTTACCTGATTAATTCATTTCTTTCATATTGGCAAGAGTCCATGAGCTAGTGATGTATGGGATATACAATCCTACCAGGAGGGGCAAAGTTTCCCAAACCTCAAAATGCCTATAAATACACCCCTCACTACACCCACAATTCAGTTTAACGAATAGCCAAGAAGTGGGGTGATAAAGAAAGAAGTAAAAAGCATCAACAAAGGAATTTGGAAATAATTGTGCTTTATACAAAAAAATCATAACCACCATAAAAAAGGGGGTGGGCCTTATGAACTCTTGCCAATTTGAAAGAAATGAATTTATCAGGTAAGTTCTTTCATAAATTCTGTTTTCTTTCATGTAATTGACAAGATTCCATGAGCTAGTGACGTATAGGATAGCAATACCCAAGATGTGGAACTCCACGCAAGAGTCACTAGAGAGGGAGGGACAAAATAAAAACAGCCATTCGGTGAAAAAAATTAATCCACAACCCAAATATAAGTTTATTCTCAAAAATAAAAGGAAAAACTTAAATCATAAGCAGAAGAATCAAATTGAAACAGCTGCCTGAAGAACTTTCCTACCAAAAACTGATTCCGAAGAAGCAAATACATCAAAATGGTAGAATTTAGTAAATGTATGCAAAGAAGACCAAGTTGCTGCTTTGCAAATCTGATCAACTGAAGCTTCATTCTTAAAAGCCCAAGAAGTGAAAACTGATCTAGTAGAATGAGCTGTAATTCTCTGAGGCGGGGCTTTACCAGACTCCAAATAAGCTTGATAAATCAAAAGCTTTAACCAAGATGCCAAAGAAACGGCAGAAGCCTTCTGAAATTTCCTGCAACCAGAAAAGATAATAAATAGACTAGAAGTCTTCCTGAAATCTTTAGTAGCTTCAACATAATATTTCAGAGCTCTCACCACATCCAAAGAATGTAAATATCTCTCCAAAGAATTCTTAGGACACAAAGAAGGGACAACAATTTATCTATTAATGTTGTTAGAATTCACAACCTTAGGTAAGAATTTAAATGAAGTCCGCAAAACTGCATTATCCTGATGAAAAATCAGAAAAGGAGATTCGCAAGAGAGAGCAGATAATTCAGAAACTCTTCTAGCAGAAGAGATGGCCAAAAGGAACAACACTTTCTAAGAAAGTAGAAAGTTCCACTAGTGTGGCGCTTACCGTTCCTGCGAGGGTCCGGGGTCCTTTCACTGAGCAGCGTCACTTCAGCGTGTCTGAGAGGTAACAGTGTGTCACGTCCGTTCCGCTCCTCCGTGCAGACTGTGTAGAAAATCCGGAAGTAGGGAGCCCAGCCGACACGCCTCTGTCCAGGCGTGATGAAAGTACAAAGTGCAACAGGAAAAAACGGCTACAGGGCTACAGACCTACTTAATCCCATGAATGAAAGGGGACAGCATAAATAAAGTTGTAAAAGTAAAAAGGCTTTATTGTGTAACACTAAAAACAAGTAGAGCCGTAGCTCAAAACAGCATACACTGACAAAAGGGGTAACAGTGCTGCACTGTTACCCCTTTTGTCAGTATATGCTGTTTTGAGCTACGGCTCTACTTGTTTTTAGTGTTACACAATAAAGCCTTTTTACTTTTACAACTTTATTTATGCTGTCCCCTTTCATTCATGGGATTAAGTAGGTCTGTAGCCCTGTAGCCGTTTTTTCCTGTTGCACTTTCTAAGAAAGTAGTTTAATGTCCAAAGAATGCATAGGCTCAAATGGAGGAGCCTGTAAAGCCTTCAAAACCAAATTAAGACTCCAAGGAGGAAAGATTGATTTAATGACAGGCTTGATACGAACCAAAGCCTGTACAAAACAGTGAATATCAGGAAGTTTAGCAATTTTTCTGTGGAATAAAACAGAAAGAGCAGAGATTTGTCCTTTCAAGGAACTTGCAGACAAACCTTTATCCAAACCATCCTGAAGAAACTGTAAAATTCTAGGAATTCTAAAAGAATGCCAAAAGTATTTATGAGAACACCACCATGAAATGTAAGCCTTCCAAACTCGATAATAAATCTTTCTAGAAACAGATTTACCTCTATGACTAAGCACTAAGCGTACAATTTCCATACCTTCAAATTTAATGATTTGAGATCCTGATGGAAAAACGAACCTTGAGATAGAAGGTCTGGCCTTAATGGAAGTGGCCAAGGTTGGCAACTGGACATCCGAACAAGATACGCAAAAACCTGTGAGACCATGCTGGAGCCACCAGCAGCACAAACGATTGCTCCATGATGATTTTGGAGATCACTCTTGGAAGAAGAACTAGAGGCGGGAAAATATAAGCAAGGAAGTGTCAACGCATCCAATGCTTCCGCCTGAGGATCCCTGGACCTGGAAAGGTACCTGGGAAGTTTTTTGTTTAGATGAGATACTTCTTTCATAGCTTGAGGACTGTGAGTCCCACCCTGATGATTGACATATACCATAGTTATGATATTGTCTGTCTGAAAACAAATTAATGGTTCTCTCTTCAACAGAGGCCAAAACTGAAGAGCCCTGAGAATTGCACGGAGTTCCAAAATATTGATTGGTAATCTCGCCTCTTGAGATTTCCAAACTCCTTGTGCTGTCAGAGATCCCCAAACAGCTCCCCAACCTGAAAGACTTGCATCTGTTGTGATCACAGTCCAGGTTGGACGAACGAAAGAGGCCCCTGGAATTATACAATAGTGATCTAACCACCAAGTCAGAGAAAGTCGAACATTGGGATTTAAGGATATTAATTGTGATATCCTTGTATAATCCCTGCACCATTGGTTTAGCATACAAAGCTGGAGAGGTCTCATATGAAAACGAGCAAAGGGGATCGCGTCTGAGGCTGCAGTCATGAGACCAAAAATTTCCATGCACATAGCTACTGAAGGGAATGAGTGAGACTGAAGGTTCCGACAGGCTGCAACCAATTTCAAACGTCTCTTGTCTGTTAGACACTGAATCTATCTGGAAACCTAAAAAGGTTACCTTTGTCTGAGGAATCAAAGAACTTTTTGGTAAATTAATCCTCCAACCATATCTTCGAAGAAACAACACTAGTTGATTCGTGTGAGATTCTGCAGAACGCAAAGACTGAGCGAGTACCAAGATATCGTCCAAATAAGGAAACACCGCAATACCCCGCGCTCTGATTACAGAGAGTAGGGCACCGAGAACCTTTGAAAAGATTCTTGGAGCTGTCGCTAAGCCAATAGGAAGAGTAACAAATTGGTAATGCTTGTCTAGAAAAGAGAATCTCAGGAACTGATAGTGATCCGGATGAATCAGAATATGAAGATATGCATCCTGTAAGTCTATTGTGGACATATAATGCCCTCGCTGAACAAAAGGCAGAATAGTCCTTAGTCACCATTTTGAAACTTGGTACTCTTACATATTGATTCAAAATCTTTAGATCCAGAACGGGTCTGAATGAATTTTCTCTCTTTGGGACAATGAATAGATTTGAATAAAACCCCAGACCCTGTTCCTGAAACGGAACTGGCATGAGTACCCCTGATAACTCTGAAAAAAAACTTCAGAAAAGCCTGAGCCTTTACTAGGTTTGATGGAATGCGTTAGAGAAAAAATCTTCTCACAGGTGGTCTTACTCTGAATCCTATTCTGTACCCCTGAGAGACAATACTCTGAATCCAATGATTTTGGACCGAATTGATCCAAACATCTTTGAAAAATTTGAATCTGCCCCCTACCAGCTGAGCTGGAATGAGGGCTGCACCTTCATGCAGACTTGGGGGCTGGCTTTGATCTCATAAAATGGCTTGGATTTATTCCAATTTGAAGAAGGCTTCCAATTGGAAACAGATTCCTTGGGGGAAGGATTAGGTTTCTGTTCCTTATTTTGTCGAAAGGAACGAAAACGGTTAAAAGCTTTAGATTTACCCTGAGGCAAAAAAACTCCCTTTCCCCCAGCAACAGTTGAAATTATTGAATCCAACTGAGAACCAAATAATTTATTACCTTGGAAAGAAAATATAATTTATGCTTACCTGATAAATTCATTTCTCCTGTAGTGTAGTCAGTCCACGGGTCATCCATTACTTATGGGATTATAACTCCTCCCTAACAGGAAGTGCAAGAGGATCACCCAAGCAGAGCTGCTATATAGCTCCTCCCCTCTACGTCATATCCAGTCATTCGACCGAAACCATACGAGAAAGGAGAAACTATAGGGTGCAGTGGTGACTGGAGTTTAATTAAAATTTAGACCTGCCGTAAAAAACAGGGCGGGCCGTGGACTGACTACACTACAGGAGAAATGAATTTATCAGGTAAGCATAAATTATATTTTCTCCTGTTAAGTGTAGTCAGTCCACGGGTCATCCATTACTTATGGGATACCAATACCAAAGCTAAAAGTACACGGATGATGGGAGGGACAGGCAGGATCTTTACACGGAAGGAACCACTGCCTGTAGAACCTTTCTCCCAAAAACAGCCTCCGAAGAAGCAAAAGTGTCAAATTTGTAAAATTTTGAAAAAGTGTGAAGTGAAGACCAAGTTGCAGCCTTGCAAATCTGTCAACAGAGGCCTCATTCTTAAAGGCCCAAGTGGAAGCCACAGCTCTAGTAGAATGAGCTGTAATCCTTTCAGGAGGCTGCTGTCCAGCAGTCTCATAGGCTAAACGTATTATGCTACGAAGCCAAAAAGAGAGAGAGGTAGCCGAAGCTTTTTGACCTCTCCTCTGTCCAGAATAAACGACAAACAGGGAAGAAGTTTGACGAAAATCTTTAGTTGCCTGCAAATAAAATTTCAGGGCACGGACGACGTCCAGATTGTGCAAAAGTCGTTCCTTCTTTGAAGAAGGGTTAGGGCACAATGATGGAACAACAATCTCTTGATTGATATTCTTGTTAGTGACTACCTTAGGTAAGAACCCAGGTTTAGTACGCAGAACTACCTTGTCTGAATGAAAAATCAGATAAGGAGAATCACAATGTAAGGCCGATAACTCAGAGACTCTTCGAGCCGAGGAAATAGCCATTAAAAACAGAACTTTCCAAGATAACAGCTTGATATCGATGGAATGAAGGGGTTCAAACGGAACACCTTGCAGAACGATAAGAACTAAGTTTAAGCTCCACGGCGGAGCAACAGTCTTAAACACAGGCTTAATCCTAGCCAAAGCCTGAACGTCTGGAACTTCTGCCAGACGTTTGTGTAAAAGGATAGACAGAGCTGAAATCTGTCCCTTTAACGAACTAGCAGATAAACCCTTTTCTAAACCTTCTTGTAGAAAAGACAATATCCTAGGAATCCTAACCTTACTCCATGAGTAACTCTTGGATTCGCACCAATATAAGTATTTATGCCATATTTTATGGTAAATTTTCCTGGTAAAAGGTTTCCTAGCCTGTATTAAGGTATCAATCACTGACTCCGAGAATCCACGCTTTGATAGAATCAAGCGTTCAATCTCCATGCAGTCAGCCTCAGAGAAATTAGATTTGGATGTTTGAAAGGACCCTAAATCAGAAGGTCCTGTCTCAGAGGCAGAGACCATGGTGGACAGGACGACATGTCCACTAGATCTGCATACCAGGTCCTGCGTGGCCACGCAGGCGCTATTAGAATCACCGATGCTCTCTCCTGTTTGATCCTGGAAATCAATCGAGGAAGCATCGGGAAAGGTGGAAACACATAAGCCATGTTGAAGACCCAAGGTGCTGTCAGAGCATCTATCAGCACCGCTCCCGGGTCCCTGGACCTGGATCCGTAACAAGGAAGCTTGGCGTTCTGGTGAGACGCCATGAGATCCAGATCTGGTTTGCCCCAATGATGAAGCAGTTGGGCAAACACCTCCGGATGAAGTTCCCACTCCCCCGGATGAAAGGTCTGGCGACTTAGAAAATCCGCCTCCCAGTTCTCCACGCCTGGGATGTGGATCGCTGACAGGTGGCAAGAGTGAGACTCTGCCCAGTGAATTATCTTTGAGACTTCCATCATCGCTAGGGAACTCCTTGTTCCTCCTTGATGGTTGATGTAAGCCACAGTCGTGATGTTGTCCGACTGAAACCTGATGAACCTCAGAGTTGCTAACTGAGGCCAAGCCAGAAGAGTATTGAAAATTGCTCTTAATTCCAGAATGTTTATTGGAAGGAGTCTCTCCTCCTGAGTCCATGATCCCTGAGCCTTCAGGGAATTCCAGACTGCGCCCCAACCTAGAAGGCTGGCGTCTGTTGTTACAATCGTCCAATCTGGCCTGTGGAAGGGCATCCCCTTGGACAGATGTGGCCGAGAAAGCCACCATAGAAGAGAATCTCTGGTCTCTTGATCCAGATTTAGCAGAGGGGACAAATCTGAGTAATCCACATTCCACTGACTTAGCATGCACAATTGCAGCGGTCTGAGATGCAGGCGCGCAAATGGTACTATGTCCATTGCCGCTACCATTAAGCCGATTACCTCCATGCACTGAGCCATTGACGGCTGTTGAATGGAATGAAGGACACGGCAAGCATTTAGAAGTTTTGATAACCTGTCCTCCGTCAGGTAAATTTTCATTTCTACAGAATCTATAAGAGTCCCTAGAAAGGGAACTCTTGTGAGTGGCAATAGAGAACTCTTTTCTACGTTCACCTTCCACCCATGCGACCTTAGAAATGCCAGAACTAACTCTGTATGAGACTTGGCAGTTTGGAAACTTGACGCTTGTATCAGAATGTCGTCTAGGTACGGAGCTACCGCTATGCCTCGCGGTCTTAGTACCGCCAGAAGAGAGCCCAGAACCTTTGTAAAGATTCTTGGAGCCGTAGCTAACCCGAAGGGAAGAGCTACAAACTGGTAATGCCTGTTTAGGAAGGCAAATCTTAGATACCGGTAATGATCCTTGTGAATCGGTATGTGAAGGTAGGCATCCTTTAAATCCACTGTGGTCATGTACTGACCCTCTTGGATCATGGGTAAGATGGTTCGAATAGTTTCCATTTTGAACGATGGAACTCTTAGGAATTTGTTTAGGATCTTTAAGTCCAAGATTGGTCTGAAGGTTCCCTCTTTTTTGGGAACCACAAACAGATTTGAATAGAATCCTTGCCCGTGTTCCGACCGCGGAACTGGGTGGATCACTCCCATTAGTAAGAGGTCTTGTACACAGCGTAGAAACGCCTCTTTCCTTATCTGGTTTGCTGATAACCTTGAAAGATGAAATCTCCCTTGTGGAGGAGAAGCTTTGAAGTCCAGAAGATATCCCTGAGATATGATCTCCAACGCCCAGGGATCCTGGACATCTCTTGCCCAAGCCTGGGCGAAGAGAGAAAGTCTGCCCCCCACTAGATCCGTTTCCGGATCGGGGGCCCTCACTTCATGCTGTCTTAGAGGCAGCAGCAGGTTTTCTGGCCTGCTTGCCCTTGTTCCAGGACTGGTTAGGTTTCCAGCCCTGCCTGTAACGAGCAACAGTTCCTTCCTGTCTTGGAGCGGAGGAAGTTGATGCTGCTCCTGCCTTGAAGTTACGAAAGGCACGAAAATTAGACTGTTTAGCCTTTGGTTTGGCCCTGTCTTGAGGCAGGGCATGGCCCTTACCTCCAGTAATGTCAGCGATAATTTCTTTCAAGCCGGGCCCGAATAATGTCTGCCCTTTGAAAGGAATATTAAGCAATTTAGATTTAGAAGTCACATCAGCTGACCAGGATTTAAGCCACAGCGCTCTGCGCGCTTGAATGGCAAATCCGGAGTTCTTAGCCGTAAGTTTGGTTAAGTGTACTACGGCATCAGAAATAAATGAATTAGCTAGCTTAAGGGCTTTAAGCTTGTTCATAATCTCATCCAATGGAGCTGTGCTAAGGGTCTCTTCCAGAGAGTCAAACCAGAATGCCGCCGCAGCAGTGACAGGCGCGATGCATGCAAGGGGTTGTAATATAAAACCTTGCTGAACAAACATTTTCTTAAGGTAACCCTCTAACTTTTTATCCATTGGATCTGAAAAAGCACAGCTATCCTCCACCGGGATAGTGGTGCGCTTAGCCATAGTAGAAACTGCTCCCTCCACCTTAGGGACCGTCTGCCATAGGTCCCGTGTGGTGGCGTCTATTGGAAACATTTTTCTAAATATAGGAGGGGGTGAAAAGGGCACACCGGGTCTATCCCACTCCTTGTTAACAATTTCTGCAAGCCTTTTAGGTATAGGAAAAACGTCAGTACACACCGGTACCGCAAAATATTTATCCAGCCTACATACTTTCTCTGGAATTGCAACCGTGTTACAATCATTCAGAGCCGCTAATACCTCCCCTAGTAATACACGGAGGTTCTCAAGCTTAAATTTAAAATTTGAAATGTCTGAATCCAGTTTACTTGGATCAGATCCGTCACCCACAGAATGAAGCTCTCCGTCCTCATGTTCTGCAAATTGTGACGCAGTATCAGACATGGCTCTACTATTATCAGCGCACTCTGTTCTTACCCCAGAGTGATCGCGTTTACCTCTTAATTCTGGCAATTTAGATAGTACTTCAGTCATAACATTAGCCATGTCTTGCAAAGTGATTTGTATGGGCCGCCCTGATGTACTTGGCGCCACAATATCACGCACCTCCTGAGCGGGAGGCGAAGGTACTGACACGTGAGGAGAGTTAGTTGGCATAACTTCCCCCTCGTTGTCTGGTGATATTTTTTTAACATATAAAGTTTGACTTTTATTCAAAGTAACATCTATACATTGAGTGCACAAATTTCTATTGGGCTCCACATTGGCCTTTAAACATAGTGAACAAACAGATTCATCTGTGTCAGACATGTTTAAACAGACTAGCAATGACACTAGCAAGCTTGGAAAAAACTTTTAAATAAATTTACAAGCTATATAAAAAACGCTACTGCGCCTTTAAGAAACATAAAAATGTGACACAGTTGAATTAACAATGAACCAAATATGTTAAAACAACCAAATTTTAACAGAAAATGTATAAAGTTAGCAGAGGATTGCACCCACCAGCAAAAGGATGATTAACCCCTTAATACCCAAAAACGGATAACAGTTGAAATAATAAACGTTTTTATCACAGTCAAACACACTGTCACAGGTCTGCTGTGACTGATTACCTCCCTCAAAACTAGTTTTGGAGACCCCTGGGCTCTGTAGAGATGTCCTGGATCATGGAGGAAGAAATAGGATTACTGTGACTAAATTTTTACCGCGCAATAAAGCGCTAAAATAGGCCCCTCCCAATCATATTACAACAGTGGGGAAGCTCAGAAAACTGTATTTATTCAGAAAAAAACGACAGCCATGTGGTAAAAATCATGCCCATAAAGTTTTATCACCAAGTACCTCAGAAAAAACGATTAACATGCCAGTAAACGTTTTAAAAATTGAAAATTATGAAGTGTTATTAATAAGCCTGCTGCTAGTCGCTTTCACTGCAGTGCAGGCTCAAATATTACTTTAATATTGACAGTATTTTCTTAGTGAAATTCCATTCCCCAGAAATACCTCAGAGTATACATACATACATATCAGCCTGATACCAGTCGCTACTACTGCATTTAAGGCTGCACTTACATTACATCGGTATTAGCAGTATTTTCTCAGTCAATTCCATTCCTTAGAAAATAATTTACTGCACATACCTCCTTGCAGGTGGGCCCTGCATGCTATCCCCTGTTCTGAAGTTACCTCACTCCTCAGAATGGCCGAGAACAGCAAGTGGATCTTAGTTACGACCGCTAAGATCATAGACAAACTCAGGCAGATTCTTCTTCTAATGCTGCCTGAGAACAAACAACACACTCCGGTGCCGTTTAAAATAAACTTTTGATTGAAGAAATAAAAACTAAGTTTAACACACCACAGTCCTCTCACACGTCCTATCTTTAGTTAGGTGCAAGAGAATGACTGGATATGACGTAGAGGGGAGGAGCTATATAGCAGCTCTGCTTGGGTGATCCTCTTGCACTTCCTATTAGGGAGGAGTTATAATCCCATAAGCAATGGATGACCCGTGGACTGACTACACTTAACAGGAGAAAGAGATAGCAATCTGGACTTAGAAGTCATGTCAGCATTCCGAGATTTGAGCCCCAAAGCTCTTCTAGCTAAAATAGCTAGAGACATAGATTTAACATCAATTTTGATATCTAAAATGGCATCACAAATGAAATTATTAGCATGTTGAATCAACTTAACAATGCTAGACAAATCATGATCCGATACTTGTTGCGCTAAAGTTTCCAACCAAAAAGTTGAAGCAGCTGCAACATCAGCCAAAGAAATTGCAGGCCGAAGAAGATGAGCTGAATATAAATAAGCCTTCCTTAGATAAGATTCAAGTTTCCTATCTAAAGGATCTTTAAAAGAAGTACTATCTTCCGTAGGAATAGTAGTACGTTTAGCAAGAGTAGAGATAGCCCCATCAACTTTGGGGATCTTTTCCAAAAACCCCAATCTAACTGCTGGCAAAGGATACAATTTTTAAACCTTGAAGAAGGAATAAAAGAAGTACCAGGCCAATTCCATTCTTTAGAAATCATATCAGAAATAGCATAAAAAAACCTCTGGAATTACCACAGGAGGTTTATAAACATAATTTAAACGTTTACTAGTTTTAATATCAAGAGGACTAGTTTCCTCCATATCTAATGTAATCAACACTTCTTTTAACAAAAAAATTATATACTCCATTTTAAATAAGAGGATTTGTCAGTGTCAATATCTGAGGCAGGATCTTCTGAATCAGATAGATCCTCATCAGAGAAGGATAAATCAGTATGTTGCCGGTCATTTGAAATTTCATCAACTCTATGAGAAGTTTTAAAAGACCTTTTACGTTTATTAGAAGGCGGAATGGCAGACAAATCCTTCTGAATAGAATCAGAAATAACTTCTTTTAAATTTACAGGTATATCTTGTGCATTAGATGTTGAGGGAACAGCAACAGGTAATGAACTACTACTGATGGATACATTTTCTGCATGTAAAATTTTATCATGACAACTATTACAAACCACAGCTGGAGGTATAATCTCCACAAGTTTACAACAAATGCACTTAGCTTTGGTAGAACTGTTATCAGGCAGCAGGGTTCCAACAGTGATTTCTGAGACAGGATCAGATTGAGACATCTTGCAAATGTAAGAGAAAAACACAACATATAAAGCAAAATGATCAATTTCCTTATATGGCAGTTTCAGGAATGGGAAAAAAATGCAAACAGCATCATAGCCTTCTGACATAGAAAAAAGGCAAGAGGCATGGAATGGGGTCTTAAATAATGAAAATATTTGGCGCCAAGTATGACGCACAACAAACAGAAAAATATTTTTTGCTGCCAAAAATGTCCGGAAACAACACACTCACGTCATAGATGACGCAACCTTGTGAAGGACTCCGGAAATGACAAATTTGCTGTCAATTAACGTAACTTTGCGCCAAAAAAATCTTGCGCCAAGAATGACGCAATAAACTTTGGCAGTTTACGCCCTTGCGAGCCTAATTCTGCCCGCGAATTTAAAAGACAGTCAATTTGAAAAAGAGACTATACCTCAGGTAAGAAATAAATTATCATAAAAAAGCATTTCCCAGATATGAAACTGAAAGTCTGCAAAAGGAAATATACTGAAAACCTGAATCATGACAAATATAAGTACAATACATATATTTAGAACTTTATATAAATACATAAAGTGCCAAACCATAGCTGAGAGTGTCTTAAGTAATGAAAACATACTTACCAAAAGACACCCATCCACATATAGCAGATAGCCAAACCAGTACTAAAACGGTTATCAGTAGAGGTAATGGAATATGAAAGTATATCGTCAATCTGAAAAGGGAAGTATGAGATGAATCTCTACGACCGATAACAGAGAACCTATGAAATAGATCCCTGTGAGGAAAACCATTGCATTCAATAGGTGATACTCCCTTCACATCCCTCTGACATTCACTGTACTCAGAGGAATCAGGCTTCAAAAAATGCTGAGAAGCGCATATCAGCGTAGAAATCTTAGCACAAACTTATTTCACCACCTCCATAGGAGGCAAAGTTTGAAAAACTGAATTGTGGGTGTGGTGAAGGGTGTATTTATAGGCATTTTGAGATTTGGGAAACTTTGCCCCTCCTGGTAGGATTGTATATCCCATACGTCACTAGCTCTTGGACTCTTGCCAATTACATGAAAGCAATATATATATTTATTAAATCTTACATAGATGGTATTATACCCCTTGCAGAATTCATCAAATGTATTCTAAAGCTAACAACACTTTTTGGCGCTGTGGTCATGTGGGGAGCGGAATGGCTCACATATGGTGGTGGTGTTCTGCTATCCAAGACTTTTGGAGAGAGGTGATAAAGGAGATTGAGAAAATCCTAGAAACACAGATACCACTAGACCCCTTAATCTGGCTTTTGAACAAACACCCTAAGATTAAATTTAAACCCTACCTTAAACTATTTTTTATTATGACTAATAGTGTTAAATTTCTAATAGTTAAGAATTGGAAAAGCAAAGAGACCCCACATCTAACAATGTGGACCAAGAGAGTTTCTGAGTTCCTGGAACTGGAAGAACATTATTTAAAACAAGACAACAAAACTATATTACACCTAAAAACGAAGGAGTTACATAATAACAAAATTTATGCTTACCTGATAAATTTATTTCTCTTGTGGTGTATCCAGTCCACGGATTCATCCATTACTTGTGGGATATTCTCCTTCCCAACAGGAAGCTGCAAGAGGATCACCCACAGCAGAGCTGTCTATATAGCTCCTCCCCTAACTGCCACCTCCCAGTCATTCGACCGAAGACAAGCAAGAGAAAGGAGAAACTATAGGGTGCAGTGGTGACTGTAGTTTAAAAATTAAAAAACACCTGCCTTAAAATGACAGGGCGGGCCGTGGACTGGATACACCACAAGAGAAATAAATTTATCAGGTAAGCATAAATTTTGTTTTCTCTTGTAAGGTGTATCCAGTCCATGGATTCATCCATTACTTGTGGGATACCAATACCAAAGCTATAGGACACGGATGAAGGAAGGAACAAGAAAGGCGCTTAAACGGAAGGCAGCACTGCCTGTAAGACCTTTCTCCCAAAAATAGCCTCCGAAGAAGCAAAAGTATCAAATTTGTAGAATTTAGAAAAAGTATGAAGCAAGGACCAAGTCGCCGCCTTACAAATCTGTTCAACAGAAGCCTCATTTTTAAAAGCCCATGTGGAAGCCACCGCTCTAGTGGAATGAGCTGTATTTCTTACAGGAGGCTGCTAGCCAGCAGTCTCATAAGCTAAGCGGATTATACTTCTTAACCAAAAAGAAAGAGAAGTTGCTGAAGCCTTTTGGCCTTTCCTCTGTCCAGAGTAGACAACAAACAATGCAGATGTTTGACGAAAATCTTTAGTAGCTTGTAAATAAAACTTTAAAGCACGAACCACGTCAAGAAGGATTAGTACACAGTGATGGAACAACAATCTCTTGATTGATATTTTTATTGGATACCACCTTAGGAAGAAACCCAGGTTTGGCACGCAAAACTACCTTATCTGCATGGAAGATCAGATAAGGGGAATCACACTGCAAGGCAGATAACTCTGAAACTCTTCGAGCCGAAGAGATAGCTACCAAGAACAGAACTTTCCAAGATAAAAGCTTGATATCTATGGAATGCAGAGGTTCAAACGGAACCCCTTGAAGAACTTTAAGAACTAAATTTAAACTCCATGGCGGAGCAACAGATTTAAAAACAGGCTTGATTCTAACTAAAGCCCGACAAAACGCCTGAATGTCTGGAACATCCACCAGACGCTTGTGCAAAAGAATAGACAGAGCAGAAATCTGTCCCTTTAAGGAACTAGCTGACAATCCCTTCTCCAATCCTTCTTGGAGAAAAGACAATATCCTGGGAATCCTGACTTTACTCCATGAGTAACCCTTGGATTCACACCAATGAAGATATTTACACCATATCTTATGATAGATTTTCCTGGTGACAGGCTTTCGAGCCTGAATTAAGGTATCAATGACTGACTCGGAAAAACCACGTTTTGACAAAATCAAGCGTTCAATCTCCAAGCAGTCAGACCCAGAGAAATTAGATTTGGATGTTTGAAGGGACCTTGAAGTAGAAGGTCCTGCCTCAGAGGCAGAGTCCAAGGTGGAAAGACATGTCCACCAGATCTGCGTACCAAGTCCTGCGTGGCCACGCAGGAGCTATCAAAATCACAGAAGCTCTCTCCTGCTTGATCTTGGCAATCAGACGAGGGAGCAGAGGAAACAGTGGAAACACATAAGCCAGGTTGAAAGACCAAGGCACTGCTAGAGCATCTATCAGCGCTGCCTTGGGATCCCTGGACCTGAACCCGTAACAAGGAAGCTTGGCGTTTTGACGAGACGCCATGAGATCCAGTTCTGGTTTGCCCCAAAGTTGAATCAACTGTGCAAACACCTCAGGATGGAGTTCCCACTCCCCCGGATGAAAATCCGCCTCCCAGTTCTCTACTCCTGGGATATGGATAGCTGATAGATGGCAAGAGTGAACCTCTCCCCATAGAATTATTTTTGAAACCTCCAACATTGCTAGGGAACTCCTTGTTCCCCCTTGATGGTTGATGTAAGATACAGTCGTGATGTTGTCCGACTGAAATCTGATGAACCTGACCGCAGCTAGCTGAGGCCACGCCTGAAGAGCATTGAATATCGCTCTTAGTTCCAGAATGTTTATCGGAAGGAGTGTCTCCTCCTGAGTCCACAAGCCCTGAGCCTTCAGGGAGTTCCAGACTGCACCCCAGCCCAGAAGGCTGGCATCTGTTGTTACTATTGTCCAATCTGGCCTGCGGAAGGTCATACCCTTGGACAGATGGACCTAAGATAACCACCAGAGAAGAGAATCCCTGGTCTCTTGATCCAGATTTACTAGTGGGGACAAATCTGTGTAATCCCCATTCCACTGACTGAGCATGCAGAGTTGCAGCGGTCTGAGATGTAGGCGGGCAAACGGCACTATGTCCATTGCCGCTACCATTAAGCCGATTACTTCCATACACTGAGCCACTGAAGGGCGAGAAGTAGAATAAAGAACACAGCAGGAATTTAGAAGTTTTGACAACCTGGCCTCTGTCAGGTAAATCTTAATTTCTACAGAATCTATCAGAGTTCCTAGGAAGGAAACTCTTGTGAGAGGGGATAGAGAACTTTTTTCTTCGTTCACTTTCCACCCATGCGACCTCAGAAATGCCAGAAGAATGTCCGTGTGAGACCTGGAAACTTGAAAAGTCGACGCCTGTATCAGAATGTCATCTGAGTAAGGGGCTACTGCTATAGTCCGCGGCCTTAGGACCGCTAGAAGGGACCCTAGAACCTTTGTAAAGATTATTGGTGCCGTGGCCAACCCGAAGGGAAGAGTCACAAACTGGTAGTGCCTGTATTGACCCTCCTGGATCATAGGAAGGATGGTTCGAATAGTCTCCATCTTGAAGGATGGGACTCTGAGAAATTTGTTTAAGATCTTGAGATCTAAGATTGGTCTGAATGATCCCTCTTTCTTGGGAACAACAAACAGATTTGAATAAAAGCCCTGTCCCTGTTCCTCCTGCGGAACTGGGTGGATCACTCCCATAACTAGGAGGTCTTGAACACAATGTAAGAATGTTTCTCTCTTTATCTGGTTTGCAGATAAAAGTGAAAGATGAAATCTCCCTTTTGGGGGAGAGGTTTTGAATTCCAGAAGATAACCCTTGGACACAATTTCCAATGCCCAGGGATCCTGGACATCTCTTGCCCAAGCCTGGGCGAAGAGAGAGAGTCTGCCCCCTACTAGATTTGTTTCCGGATCGGGGGCTGCTCCTGCATGCTGTCTTAGAGGCAGCAGCAGGCTTCTTGGCCTGTTTCCCCTTGTTCCAAGCCTGGTTAGGTCTCCAGACCGGCTTAGACTGGGCAAAAGTTCCCTTTTGTTTTGTGTTAGAGGAAGTTGAAGCTGCGCAACTCTTGAAGTTTCGAAAACTAGACTGTTTGGTCCTTAATTTGTTGGACCTGTTTTGAGGAAGGGCGTGACCTTTTCCTCCAGTGATGTCAGAAATGATCTCCTTCAGTCCAGGCCAGAATAGGATCTGTCCTTTGAAGGGAATGTTGAGAAGTTTAGACTTTGAAGTCACGTCAGCTGACCAGGATTTAAGCCATAGCCCCCTACGCGCCTGAATAGCAAAACCTGAATTTTTAGCCGTTAGCTTGGTTAAATGAACAACGGCATCAGAAACAAATTAATTGGCTAGATTAAGGGCCCTAAGCTTGTCAATAATATCTTCCAACGGGGTTTCAACCTGTAGAGCCTCCTCTAGGGACTCAAACCAGAAAGCCGCGGCAGCAGTGACTGGGGCAATGCATGCAAGAGGCTGGAGAATAAAACCTTGTTGAATAAAAATTTTCTTAAGGTAACCCTCTAATTTTTTATCCATTGGATCTAGAAAAGAACAACTGTCCTCGACAGGGATAGTGGTACGCTTAGCTAGAGTAGAAACTGCTCCCTCCACCTTAGGGACCGTCTGCCATAAGTCCCGTGTAGCGGCGTCTATAGGAAACATCTTTTTAAAAACAGGAGGGGGAGAGAATGGTACACCTGGTCTATCCCATTCCTTAGTAATAATTTCAGAAAACCTTTTAGGGATTGGAAAAACATCAGTGTAAGTAGGTACTGCATAGTATTTATCCAATCTACATAATTTCTCTGGGACTACAATAGTGTCACAGTCGTCCAGAGTTGCTAAAACCTCCTTGAGCAATACGCGGAGGTGTTCAAGCTTAAATTTAAATGTAGACATATCAGAATCAGATTGAAGTATCTTCCCTGAATCAGAAAAATCACCCACAGATTGAAGTTTTCCTGCTTCAGCTTCATTATATTGTGAGGGTGTATCAGAGATAGCTACTAAAGCGCCAGAGAGCTCTGTATTTATTCTAGTCCCAGAGCTGTCTCGCTTTCCTTGCAATCCTGGCAGTTTAGATAATACCTCTGAAAAGGTATGATTCATAACTGCCGCCATGTCTTGCAAGGTATACGCAATGTGCGCGCTAGATGTACTTGGCGTCCCCTGAGCGGGATTTATAGGATCTGACACGTGGGGAGAGTTAGACGGCATAACTTCCTCCTTGTCAATTTCTTCTGGTGATAAATTTTTTAAAGCCAGAATATGGTCTTTGTAATCTATAGTAAAATCAGTGCATTTGGTACACATTCTAAGAGGGGCTTCCATAATGGCTTCTAAACATAATGAACAATGAGTTTCCTCTATGTCAAAAGGAGAGAGAGGATATAAGAAACCCTCAAGATTGGGGCATGTTAGCACTCATTCCTACTAAATAGTAAAGATATTAAAAAATTGAATTTTTAATTAAATCAGGTTAAAAAACATATATAAATATAGATAAATACTTATATTCTTTCTGGTCGATAATTTTATCAGCCAGAGCTGTATCAATAAGTTTACAATAGATCTCAAGAAAGTTTTGCGTCGGGTTCCCCAGTAATTTCTTGTAATTTGTTTTGTTACATAGTTGTTTCATGGCTTCCTCTACGTACATAGTGGTTGGCCATATTACTATGTTACCCCCTTTGTCGCTATTTTTAATTTGGACATCTGTCCATTTGGTCATTTCTTGTAATGCTTCTGTTTCTGCTTGGTTAATGTTACCCATGGAATATCCACTGTCCTTTATAGTCAGAATGTCATTACAAACTAAATTCAGGAATGTAATGGCCTGAGGAGAAATTTGGCTAGGTGGGTCAAATTGAGACTTGGTTTTTAATATTTCACGCCAGTTATTACTGGATTGATCAGTGTCCTCATTTGTCGTATTTATATTTTCCTCTAACAAGGCCATTAGGTCATTTAAAGCTGTTTGATCAGCAGGGGATAAAGTACTGGGGTCTTCTGTGTTTGCAAAATACTTTCTGAGTAAGATTTTCCTAACAAAAAAATGTGTGTCTTTAATGGCCTCGAACTTATTGATTTGGTTAGAAGGTACAAAGGATAACCCTTTCTTTAGCGCAGATATATGTGCAGATGTGAGTACTTTGTTAGATAGGTTAATAATATTCAAATTATCAGCTGTATCATTATGTGTTATTTCTTTTTGTATGATTGGTTCTTGTGAGCTTGCGTTTTCTGGTTGAAGCGGACTTGCCTCCTGGTTTGCGGATGTTTTACCTCTACCTCTCCTGGTCCTACGTCTAAAGGGAGCTTATTAATATTGATGTGTGGTTTAGGTTTCTGTTTATTCTTATTGGCAAGGATGGACTTAGGGAGACCCTCAGAGTCTGATGCTTCTGTGTCTGGAGATTCATATTCTATGTCAATATTCTCTGAATCTGATGTTTGGTTACTACCCTTTTTCCATGAATACACCAATCAGATTCCTTAATGAATACAAGCCTCCCTTTAGGAGTCAGTGATTGGTGCTGTACGGGGCGTATCACGCCCCTTGTGTGTGATTGGTCAGCCCACCGGTTGCTCAGGACTATAAGAAGGGGTGGCACCCGGGCCTCGGCTTGTCTTTGCCACATTAAAAAAGGCTGCTATTTACAGCCAAAACGCGTTTGTTGTGTAAACAGTAAGCACCTTGGTGCACTTTCTTTGGTTTTAAACTTCTTAACTTTTAGTTTTTGGTCTCTTGTCCCTGTCACCTGAAGCCGAGGGAGCAGTTATCGGCCAGGAAACAGGGGGACAAGGTGACTTTAGTTTGTAAGTTGTATAGGTATTTTCTATATGTAAGGCCACTCTGAATCATATATTACATTACTATATATATGTTTTTTAACCTGATTTAATTAAAAATTCAATTTTTTAATATCTTTACTATTTAGTAGGAATGAGTGCTAACATACCCCAATCTTGAGGGTTTCTTATATCCTCTCTCTCCTTTTGATTAATTTAATTGTGTGGGGTTAGCACCGGAAATTATTTCCTTTATTCCACTAGTTTACTTTATCTAGTGCCAGTTCTCCACTCCCAATATAAGACGTTTCCTCTATGTCAGACATGTTTAAACAGACTAGTAATGAGACCAGCAAGCTTGGAAAACACTTTAATAACTGTGAACAAGCAAAAAATAAAAATCTTACGAAATTTTTACAGTGTGTATAATAGGCTGAAAGAGCATTGCACCCACTTGCAAATGGATGATTAACCCCTTAGTTTCAAAACCGGATAAAAAAAAACGATAAACGTTTTTAAACAGTCACAACAAACTGCCACAGCTCTACTGTGGCCCTACCTGCCCATACAACGACTTTGGAAGGCACAAAAACCCCTTAGAGAGGTCCTATATGTTCAGGGGACTCCTTCAGGGAAGCTGGATGTCTCAAGCTGCAAAAACTAATGGAAAATAGGCCCCTCCCAACCTGTACTCACAGTGAGAGGGCCTTAAAAAACTATCCCTAGGCAAAATCTAGTCAGCCATGTGGAAAAACTGGGCCCCAGAATAAAGTTTTATCACCAATATGAAATAAACGTTTATACACCTCAAGCAAACTTTATATCTATTCAGTAATGTGAGTAAATAATAAAAATATTACCCTTTACAGCAAGCATACCAGTCGTTATTAAATCACTGTAATCAGGCTTACCTTAAATAAATCCGGTATTGCCAGCATTTTCTAGCTTATCATTTCTCTAGAAAAATTTAAAACTGCACATACCTCAGAGCAGGAGACCCTGCACGCTATTCCCCCAGCTGAAGTTACCCATCTCTTCAGTTATGTGTGAGAACAGCAATGGATCTTAGTTACAACCTGATCATCAAAGACCACAGGCAGACTCTTCTTCAACTTTCTGCCTGAGGCTAAAATAGTACAACTCCGGTACCATTTGAAAATAAACTTTTGATTGAAGATAAACTATATTAATGCACCACATCTCTCTAGCTGCTTCCCTTGTCGAGAGCTGCAAGAGAATGACTGGGAGGTGGCAGTTAGGGGAGGAGCTATATAGACAACTCTGCTGTGGGTGATCCTCTTGCAGCTTCCTGTTGGGAAGGAGAATATCCCACAAGTAATGGATGAATCCGTGGACTAGATACACCTTACAAGAGAAATTATATTTGAGGAGTTTAGACAACTGATTGCAACTGAAATATTGTGAGTGTTCTTATTTCTGATTGTTATTACTAACCTGAGTATGGGAAGTAGGGATGTGGATACAACTGTGGGAGCAGAGATTTTCAGTCACATATTATTATACGATTATATTTATAAGTCACACCTAAAAAAAAAAACTGACAACGAGTTCCATTTTCACTGTGACTACTTTATTTTTCTTTTTAGATTTTGTTTAAGAAAACAGAATTGGCTTTTGTATGTATACTGATGGAGCTGCGTCTCCGAAAGGTGTAAATTTCTCTTGACATGAATAAAGCGGATTAAAAAATAAAATAAAAACTATATATTTATTTATTGGTAATTAATGCAGAGACATGGAAGATTTTATATTTGTATAACTAAAAATTGCCATGTTATGTGTCTGCAGGAATATGATTTTGTTGGTTTGTTTACAAATAAGGGAAAACAAATGGGTGTTAAAAGGCAAGCAGTGAAGCCACTATAATCAGATATGCACTTTGAGGCATGCAGAGCTGAGGAGGAACTGACTTGCAGTTATTTGTAAAGGAATTTCATAGCCTGCAAAGAGGAACGCTTCAGCTCTATGCTCTGCATCTGTAGGACCCAATCTTTCTGCAGACAGGCTGCAAATTTCTGCAATGACATCGCAGATCGCACTATGTTTTGCCTTGGGGCATCCAGGTACAGAGCAATCGCAATGTCCTGAGATTCAACCCCTGCCAGAAAAGTAGGAAAAGGAAATGTTCCTTGAGAATAGAAACATAAAAGGTATGCGTCCTTTAGGTTGATGATAGTCATAAACTGATCCACCTGAATCAAAAGTTCCCTCTTACTTGGGAACCACGAATAGATTGACCCTGTTCCCCAGAGGAACTAGAACAATTACTCATAGAGAAGCAAAGACTTAACACAATTTAAGAAAGCCTCTTTCATTAATTGGATAGTAGAAAATCTTGATAGGAGAATCTGTCTCTAGGAGGACAAGATTTGATCTTATACTGTATCCCTGGAAGACTACTTCCACTGCGCAGGGATTTAAGACAATGCAAATCCAAGACCATTCAAAGAAGGAAGCCTGCCTCCTACCTAATCCGAAACCGGATCAGGGGTGGACCCCTCTTGCTGATTTTGACTCAGCAGAAGGCTTCTTGGATGGCTTGCCCTTGTTCCAAGGCTAGCTCCATGAGGTATTGGCTTGCTCAGATTTAGAAAATTAGGATTTCTTTCTTAAGAAGAAGTGAAAGGAACAAGAATTAGAAGTCTGACGACCGCTAGGTCTACCTCTCCATCCTAAGATGTGCACTCTAGAACTCTTGCTCTGTTTGCAACAAGCTCACTTCTATCAATGATCTCTTTATCTCCTACTCCCTCAACCTTCTGGCTCTCACAGAAACCTGGCTCTCTCCTTAAGACACAGCATCCACTGCTGCACTGTCACATGTGGCTCTCCACTTCTGCCACACTCCTACTGTAGGTATTTTACTCTACTTTCATTGTACATTTCAACAAATGCAACCCATCTCTTCCCTTACATTTTCCTCATTCAAAACACACAATTTGCTTATTTTATCCCCTCTCTATTCGTGTTGCAGTCACATACTGCCACCCCCCCCCCCCCCGACTCCGACTCAATTTCTAGATCACTTTGCTGACTGGCTACTTAATTTCCTTTCCTCAAACACCCCTGCCCTCATCCTTGGTGAGTTTAACCTCCCTGTTAACAATCCCACTGCCTCCTCTGCAAAACAACTTCTGCAACTCACTTCCTCTTTCGGTCTGTCATAATGGACTGACTCTCCCACTCACAAAAAAGGTTACTCTCTTGATCTGATTTTTAGCTATCAATGCACTCTATCAAACTTCACAAACCCTCCTTTTCCTCTTTCTAACCATCATCATCTCACTTGCAACATCATATCCCTCCAACTCTCCCTACTTCTACCCTTCACAACAAACTTCACAGAAGCATTAAGTCATTAGATCAGCAACAGCTCGCTAGCTCCCTCTAAGCTCTCATCTCTTCCACCCTTACATTGGTCCTTGATAATTTCACCCCTCCTACCATTGCTCGGAAGTCACACACATCCTCAGCACTTGCATACTCCTCTGACACGGTACCTACGCAGATGCTCCCATACTGCTGAGTGACACTGGAGAAATCTCAGACTTTCTTCACTACAAGTTCATCTTTAACTCCTACTATTCTGCCCTTAACCTTTATAAGCAAAATTATTTCTGTGCTCTTGTTTCTACTCTTTATTCAAACACCACCTCCCAATACAACGTCTCTCTAAGTTTAAGATTTTGCTAGCCATTCAACAACAAAATCGACTCCATCTGAAACAAAATCAGCTCTCAATATACTACCAGTCTCCCACCCCCTCAAAAGCTCATCATCCAAAACCCACAGCGCCATAAATTTGCCCGTTACTGAGGAAGAAGTTTCTGCCCTTATACAGTCCTCTCACCTCACTACCTGTCTCTTCGACCACATCCCTTCAAAGCCCCCATCACTCATCAGAGACAGCAATCATTAAGGTTACCAACAACCTACTTACAGCAAAATTGGAAGGCCACTTATCTCTGCTTGTCCTCAATCTCTTTTGCTCCAAACCCTCAATTCCTTTGGCATTTGCGACACAGTCTTCTTGTGGTTCTCTTCCTAGCTGTCTAACCATACCTTTAGAGTAGCCTTCTCTGGGGCATCCTCTGCCTCGTTACCACTTTCGGTTGGGGTACCGCAAGGCTCTGTCCTCAGTCCCCTTCTCTTCTTAACATAAATTATGCTTACCTGATAATTTACTTTTCTTCTGATGGAAAGAGTCCACAGCTGCATTCATTACTTTTGGGAATTAATAACCTGGCCACCAGGAGGAGGCAAAGACAACCCAGCCAAAGTCTTAAATACTCCTCCCACTCCCCTCATCCCTCAGTCATTCTGCAGAGGAACAAGGAACAGTAGAAGAAATATCAGGATGAAAGGTGCCAGAAGAATATAAGGACGCCCCACATAAAATTATGGGTGGGGAGCTGTGGACTCTTTCCATCAGAAGAAAAGGAAATCAGGTAAGCATAATTTATGTTTCTCTTCTTAAATGGAATGCATTCATTACTTTTGGGAAAACAATATCCAAGCTATAGAGGACACTGAATGCCAAGACAGGAGGGTACAATAAGCGGCCCATACTGAGGGCCCAGGCCTGAACCTCTACCCAATAAAAAACCCTGCTTCGTCCAAAGCTGAGAAAATTTAAAGAGGAAAAGCCCCAGTGACACTGACTAGCAGTTAGTTCAGAAGCCAAACTAGAGACCACAAACGGACTCGACTGAGCCAACTGTCCTCCAGGAGACACAGTCTCCCACCACTCATCTCCCCAAATGAAGGAGACACCAGCTGAAACCCCAAAGGGGACAAGGCAAAGGAGAACCAAGGAAACCGAAAGGTCCCCTAATACAAAAAGGAACACCTCCCCGAGTGAGCCCAGCTCACAGAGACCCAAAGGAGCCCAAACAGGGAAAGGAGGCCTCACCTTTACCAAGCGAAACCCGGGATAAGACCAGGCACAGAGGCAGAACAGACGTCTCCCCAATATCCTGCAAGCATTGATGCAACAGAAGAGGCAAAGTCCTCCCAGTGACTGGCCATAGAATACCAAGGTATGCGACCATACGAGTCCACAACAGGACGCCAGGAAGAAGCAGTCAAGCAAGAAACAGACCGCAAAGCAACCCCCTTACAGAGGGCACATTCCAGGCAACCTAAGTCGTCGGAACTACACACAGGTCTCTGAAAAGGGGACACAAAAACCTCAATCGAGGCCCCCAAGAAAAAGAGTATACTCTCAGAACCAGAAGGAAGAGTAAACCCTCTTCAATTAATGGAGCAATTTGAAAGAAAAATCTATACCCTAGCAGACTAAGCTAACAGTATAGACTCAACAAGCTCACACATCCAGAGGAGACTGTGCGAACGCAGGTCCTTAGACCGCTAGGCCATCCTGACCTGCAGACCCACATTCAGCTGCACCCCAGCCTCCGGGATTCAAAATAAGGAAACAAAAGAATCCCGAAACAAGCATAAGTATAGCACAGCCATCCCCACAGAGCACAAGGACCACTCGACTCTGAAACAGACAACAAGGCCATAGACCTAAGGATCTATCAAAAGAAAGGCCCAACAAGCGTGCTTGGAGCCAGCAAGACTCCAGGGGGAACTAATCCCTTTCCGCCTCCCATCCAGAAGCCCCAAGCAAGGACTCAATCCCCATAGGGAGGAGATTATCCCCTAAAGAAAAGGCATAATGCCGTAAGGGCAACAACTGTCCTCAACTGCATCGGCTAATGGTAAGTGAAATTCCCAACACAGATGTCCTAGAAAAGGACCCCCCTACAAGTAGTTTGCCAAGCAGAGGCACAGCCAAACTATTCGCCTGCAGAGCATGGAATCCACGGGAACACTGGCAAGCTGACCAGGGGAATGCAACTCTAAGGCGCACCAGAAATTGGACATCCAGCGTATGAAACAACCATCCTTGAGGCTTAAGCCACATGGCTAACCAACAGATGACATGAGCCACTCTGTGGCAAAGAGTAAAAAATACCCTGAAAACCTGGCCACCATGACCGGGTGAGGTAGATGGAGCAAGGACATAGCCCAAGTTCCCACTACCGTGGAACACCCCAACCAGCCCTGAGATCCAAGCTTTCAAAACCACCCAAGACTGGGTCAGTAAAAAGGCCAAGCAGAGCATTGGCAACCAGAAGTCTCAGGGAGAAAAAACAAGTCCAGGCACCTAATAGTTCAGGCAAACCTTACCCTAAAACTAAACACCCCAACTGGCCAAAAAGCCAGACACAACGGTATGCATGCATATCCAGAGAATATGGATAGCGAGAAGAACTTGAAAGCTCTGAAGAAAGGGAGGAACCACCCCTAGCTAAAGTCCAACGCTCCAAGAAGCAAGGTTAGAAGTCGTATGAAGATACTCTTCAGAGCCTCAGGACAACCAAGGGATACCTCGAAGTCCAAAAAAACCACCCTAACACCTCTGCAAAAGCAGAGGACACAAGGAAGAGAAGGCACTAATCCTACCCAGCTACGGAAAACCCAGAGCTAAACAAAAGTCCCCGCAGGGAACAACCATCACCCGGAAGCACAGATCCCTAAAAGGAGATCCACTCACCCGGAGGCAATGGAAGTAGACCCAAAGGCCTCCTATAACTCAGTCAAGAGTAAGAACTGCAACTACATATACTAGAAACAGCTATGCGTACACTTGCAAGGTGTCAAGAGCTGCAACAGGTTTCAAACTGCAACCTTCCGCATGCTAGACAGCTATGCTGTACAAGCTGTTGGATCAAGCCCAAAAGGACACATACAGAGGCTTAAAAAACATAATTTATGTAAGAACTTACCTGATAAATTCATTTCTTTCATATTAGCAAGAGTCCATGAGCTAGTGACGTATGGGATATACATTCCTACCAGGAGGGGCAAAGTTTCCCAAACCTTAAAATGCCAATAAATACACCCCTCACCACACCCACAATTCAGTTTATCGAATAGCCAAGAAGTGGGATGATAAGAAAGGAGCGAAAGCATAAAAAAAATAAGGAATTGGAATAATTGTGCTTTATACAAAAAAATCATAACCACCACAAAAAGGGTGGGCCTTGTGGACTCTTGCTAATATGAAAGAAATGATTTTATCAGGTAAGTTCTTACATAAATTATGTTTTCTTTCATGTAATTAGCAAGAGTCCATGAGCTAGTGACGTATGGGATAGCAGATACCCAAGATGTGGAACTTCCACGCAAGAGTCACTAGAGAGGGAGGGATAAAATAAAGACAGCCAATTCCGCTGAAAAATTAATCCACTACCCAAATCAAAAGTTTCAATTTTTATAATGAAAAAAACTAAAGTTATAAGCAGAAGAATCCAACTGAAACAGCTGCCTGAAGTACTTTTCTACCAAAAACTGCTTCAGAAGAAGAGAAAACATCAAAATGGCAGAATTTAGTAAAAGTATGTAAAGAAGACCAAGTTGTTGCTTTGCAAATCTGATCAACAGAAGCTTCATGACCTAGTAGAATGAGTCGTAATCCTTTGAGGCGGGGATTTATCCGACTCCACATAAGCATGATAAATCAAAGACTTTAATCAAGACACCAAACAAATTCCAGAAGCCTTCTGAGCTTTCCTAGAACCAGAAAAGATAACAAATAGACTAGAAGTCTTCCTGAAATCTTTAGCTGCTTCAACATAATATTTCAAAGCTCTAACTACATCCAAAGAATGTAAAGATCTCTCCAGAGAATTCTTAGGATTAGGACACAATGAAGGGACAACAATTTCTCTACTAATGTTGTTAGAATTCACAACTTTAGGTAAAAATTTAAATGAAGTCCGCAACACCGCCTTATCCTGATGGAAAATCACAAGAAAGAGCAGATAATTCAGAAACTCTTCTAGCAGAAGAGATGGCCAAAAGGAACAAAACTTTCCAGGAAAGTAATTTAATATCCAGAGAATACATAGGTTCAAACGGAGGAGCCTGTAAAGCCCTCAGAACCAAATTGAGACTCCAAGGAGGAGAAATTGACTTAATGACAGGCTTGATTCGAACCAAAGCCTGTACAAAACAATGAATATCAGGATGATTAGCAATCTTTCTGTGAAAAAGAACCGAAAGAGCAGAGATTTGTCCTTTCAAGGAACTTGCAGACAAACCCTTATCCAAACCATCTTGAAGAAATTGTAAAATTCTAGGAATTCTAAAAGAATGCCAAGAGAATTTATGTGAAGAACACCAAGAAATGTAAGTCTTCCAGACTCGGTAATAGATCTTCCTAGACACAGATTTACGAGCCAGTAACATAGTATTAATCACTGAATCAGAGAAACCTCTATGACTAAGAATTAAGCGTTCAATCTCCATACCTTCAAATTTAATGATTTGAGATCCTGATGGAAAAATGGGCCTTGAGATAGAAGGTCTGGCCTTAACGGAAGTGTCCAAGGTTGGCAACTTGCCATCCAAACGAGATCCGCATACCAAAACCTGTACGGCCATGCTGGAGCCACCAGCAGTACAAACGAACGCTCCATTAGGATTTTGGAAATCACTCTTGGAAGAAGAACTAGAGGCAGAAAGATATAAGCAGGTTGATAATTCCAAGGAAGTGACAACGCGTCCACCGCTTCCGCCTGAAGATCCCTGGATCTGGACAGATACCTGGGAAGTTTCTTGTTTAGATGAGAGGCCATCAGATCTATTTCTGGAAGCCCCCAGATTTGAACAATCTGAAGAAATACCTCTGGGTGAAGAGACCATTCGCCCGGATGTAACGTCTGGCGACTGAGATAATCCGCTTCCCAATTGTCTATACCTGGGATGTGAACCGCAGAAATTAGACAGGAGCTGGATTCCGCCCATACAAGTATCCAAGATACTTCTTTCATAGCCTGAGGACTGTGAGTCCCCCCTTGATGATTGACATATGCCACAGTTGTGACATTGTCTGTCTGAAAACAAATAAACGATTCTCTCTTCAGAAGAGGCCAGAACTGAAGAGCTCTGAAAATCGCACAGAGTTCCAAAATATTGATTGGTAATCTCGCCTCCTGAGATTCCCAAACCCCCTGCGCTGTCAGAGATCCCCATACAGCTCCCCAACCTAAAAGACTCGCATCTGTTGAGATCACAGTCCAGGTTGGACGAACAAAAGAGGCCCCTTGAACTAAATGATGGTGATCCAACCACCAAGTCAGAGAAAAACGAACATTGGGATTTAAGGATATTAATTGTGATATCTTTGTATAATCCCTGCACCATTGATTCAGCATACAAAGCTGAGGGATTGCGTCCGATGCAGCAGTCATGAGACCTAAAATTTCCATGCATAAAGCTACCGAAGGGAAAGATTGAGACTGAAGATTTCGACAAGCAATTTCAGACGTCTCTTTTCTGTAAGTCATGGACACTGAATCTATTTGGAAACCTAAAAAGGTTACCCTTGTCTGAGGAATCAAGGAACTCTTTGGTAAATTGATCCTCCAACCATGTCTTTGAAGAAACAACACGAGTTGATTCGTGTGAGATCCTGCAGAATGTAAAGAATGAACAAGTACCAATATATCGTCCAAATAAGGAAATACTGCAATACCCTGCTCCCTGATTACAGAGAGAAGGGCACCGAGAACCTTCGAAAAGATCCTTGGGGCTGTAGCTAGACCAAAAGGAAGAGCAACAAACTGGTAATGCTTGTCTAGAAAAGAGAATCTCAGGAACTGATAGTGATCCGGATGAATTGGAATATGAAGATATGCATCCTGTAAGTCTATTGTGGACATATAATGCCCTTGCTGAACAAAAGGCAGAATAGTCCTTATAGTCACCATTTTGAATGTTGGTATCCTTACATAACGATTTAATATTTTTAGATCCAGAACCGGTCTGAAAGAATTCTCTTTATTTGGAACAATGAACAGATTTGAATAAAACCCAGGCCCCATTCCAGAACTGGAACTGGCATAATTACCCCAGCTGACTCCAGATCTGAAAAACATTTAAAAAACGCTTGAGCCTTCACTGGGTTTTCTGCATGAAAGAAAAAATCTTCTCACAGGCGGTCTTACCTTGAAACCTATTCTGTACCCTTGTGAAACAATGTTCTGAATCCAAAGACTTTGAATCGAATTGATCCAAACATCTTTGAAAAATCGTAACCTGCCCCCTACCAGCTGAGCTGGAATGAGGGCCGCACCTTCATGCGGATTTGGGAGCTGGTTTTGACTTTCTAAAAGGCTTGGATTTATTCCAGACTGGAGAAGGTTTCCAAACGGAAACTGTTCCTTTAGAGGAAGGGTCAGGCTTTTGTTCCTTATTCTGACGAAAGGAACGAAAACGATTAGCAGCCCTATATTTACCTTTTTATCCTGAGGTAAAAAGGCTCCCTTCCCGCCAGTAACAGTTGAAATTATTGAGTCTATCTGAGAACCAAACAATTTATTACCTTGGAAAGAAAGAGAAAGCAATGTTGACTTATTAGTCATATCTCCATTCCAAGACTTAAGCCATAAATCTCTTCTAGCTAAAATAGCTAAAGACATGTACCTGACAACAATTCTAATGATATCGAAAATAGCATCACACAAAGTTATTAGCATGTTGAAGGAGTTTAATAATGCTATAAACATTATGGTCTGACACTTGTTGCGCTAAAGCCTCCAACCAGAAAGTGGAAGCTGCAGCAACATCAGCCAAAGAAATAGCAGGTCTAAGAAGCTTACCTGAACATAAATAAGCCTTCCTTAGAAAGGATTCAAGCTTCCTATCTAAAGGATCTTTAAACGAAGTACTATCTGCCGTGGGAATAGTAGTACGTTTAGCAAGAGTAGAAATAGCACCATCAACTTTGGGGATTTTATCCCAAAACTCTAATCTGTCAGATGGCAAAGGGTACAATTTCTTAAACCTTGGAGAAGGAGTAAAAGAAGTACCCAGACTATTCCATTCCCTAGAAATTACTTCTGAAATAGCATCAGGAACTGGAAAAACTTCTGGAATAACCACAGGTTTAAAAAACTGCATTTAAACGCTTAGTAGTTTTAATATCAAGAGGACTAGACTCCTCCATATCTAAAGCAATCAACACTTCCTTAAGTAAAGAACGAATAAACTCCATCTTAAATAAATATGAAGATTTATCAGTGTCAATATCTGAGGTAGAATCTTCTGAATCAGAAAGATCCACATCAGAAATAGATAAGTCAGAATGATGGCGGTCATTTAAAAATTCATCTGAAATGTGAAGTTTTAAAAGACCTCTTACGTTTAGCAGAAGGAGGAATAACAGACAGAGCCTTCCGAATAGATTTAGAAACAAATTCTTTAACATTAACAGGAACATCCTGAACATTAGATGTTGAAGGAACAACAACAGGTAATGGATTATTACTAATGGAAATACTATCTGCGTTTGAAAGCTTATCATGACAAGTATCACAAACAACAGCCGGAGGAACAGTTACCAAAAGTTTACAACAAATGCACTTAGCTTTGGTAGAACCGACATCAGGCAGCGTCTTTCCAGAAGTAGATTCTGATCCAGGGTCAGGTAGTGACATCTTGCAATATGTAAAGAAAAAACAACATATAAACCAAAATTATCAAATTCCTTAAATGGCAGCTTTCAGGAATGGGAAAAAATGCAAAATGAAACAAGCTTCTAGAAAACCAGAAGCAACTGAATAGTGAGACTGAAATAGTGTGAAAAAAACTGGCGCCAGGAATGACGCCCATATTTTTGGCGCCAAGTATAACGCCCACACATTTTGGCACCAAGAATGACGCTCATATTTTTTGGCGCCAAAAAAACGTCCGCAATACACATACGTCAAAAATGACGCAATTACGTAAAAACTTCCGGCGCCAACTATGACACCAGAAATGACAACATTTTTGCGCCAAAAATGACGCAATAAATAGAAGCATTTTCTGCACCCGCGAGCCTAACAGCCCGCCATTTTTTGAAAAAAAGTCAATTGAAAATTTAAGGTAAGAAAAGAAATTTATATGCATTTTCCCAAAAAATGAAACTGACAGTCTGAATGAAGGAATACTGATTATCCTGAATCATGGCAAATATAAGTTTAAACACATATATTTAGAACTTTAGATATAAAGTGCCCAACCATAGCTTTGAGTGTCATACATAGAAATAAGACTTACTTACCCTAAGACACTCATCTACATAAAGTAGATAGCCAAACCAGTACTGAAACGAGAATCAGTAGAGGTAATGGTATATAAGAGTATATCGTCGATCTGAAAAGGGAGGTAGGAGAAGAAATCTCTACGACCGATAACAGAGAACCTATGAAATAGATCCCCTAGAGGAAGACCATTGTATTCAAATAGGCAATACTCTCTCACATCCCTCTGACATTCACTGCACTCTGAGAGGAAAACCAGGCTTCAGCCTGCTGCGAAGCGCATATCAACGTAGAATCAAGCACAAACTTACTTCACCACCTCCATGGGAGGCAAAGTTTGTAAAACTGAATTGTGGGTGTGGTGAGGGGTGTATTTATAGGCATTTTAAGGTTTGGGAAACTTTGCCCCTCCTGGTAGGAATATATATCCCATACGTCACAAGCTCATGGACTCTTGCTAATTACATGAAAGAAATGAAGGCCTAACCACTCAATAGCGGTAAGGGGCATTAAGCCCTCCCACTCTCCACCACATGGGGGAGGAAACTCTAAGTTCTGATGAAATCAGATGTCAGAGTGATGCAGCGAAAAAACTCCGCTGCCCGGTCATTTATGACTGAATGCTATAAGGACTGAAACAATCCTTCCCACCTCATGGACCCACAGGTCCTCTCGAATGCTTAGTTGAACATGAAAAACAATGATAACCTGAGCACTCTGCGCTTCTACCGAACCAGCCGAGCAGAACAGCGACATGTCTGAACAGCCGCAAAACCGAACGAACCCGGCAGGACCAGTCTGCACCTAGGGTCCCAACCGGCAAGCTGCGTAAATTCTCCCTCGTAGGGGAAAAAACAGAAAACAGACATTTTTAACAGAGGATTAACATGTCCAACAACTTCCGAAGAAGTAATAAAGAGTATCAATCCCAGAAGGTTCCCGAAGGAAACAAAAACAAAAGGCATCCCATCGGATATAAATAAAATATAAGGCAACCCGGAGGTTAACGCCCAAAAGACACAGGCCTACCCGCAGTACCAGCGAAACGGAGTCCTTTCTCACAAAACTGGGAAAGATCTCAACAAATGACAATCAGGAGATTTCTTCATCTCCACATGTCTAATGAGGTGCACCATTCGAATTATCAGACTGAAATTCCCTGTATCTGGTAATGATAGGGTTATTCAATAACTGAAAAACATGTCTAAGCAACATGCAAAGGCGCGCAATCCTGCAATGGAAGGCACAACCACTCAGGGACAGATACCCCCGCGGGGAACTGTAGAGGCCCTCCCCAAGGCGGAAGGCCCGGGACAATAGGACACAAGCACATTCTCAAATAAGCCTATGGACTCTGCAGACGAACAATCGCCAACATTATGTGGAAGCGAAAACGTGCTGCAACCTCCGGGGGAAACATGCCACACCCGCGTGGAGGAACCATAAACTGGGTTACCCGCATGTGCAGAAGTATGATTTGGTAGGGAACTCGCCTCTCGGAGGACAGGACCCCCAGAGGCGGATGGCTCAGCAGGCTCTTGATTCCCCAAGCCCGAGGAACCAGGCGCTCTGAAATGTCATACGGAACAAAACTGGTTGACAGGCATCAACGAGGCTACTCCGGATTCATCACCGGACACAGAATCTGAAATCAAAATAGTCTCAGTATCAGAATCCTCTGAAATTAACACAGTCTCAGCATCAGACTCCTCCATAGCTGGATAGGGGATACTTAAATATGGACTTAAGTAGTAAAAACTAAAACGGCACCTGACACCCCAATGGCTGGGGCACTTACCACCTCCTATGACCAGACCCCTGTGGACTAGAAAATTTCCTTCGCCACACGGTCAGGAATGCGGAAATTGAACAATGGAACATAGCCATGCCCAAACACAAGGTGAACCGGACAGTCCAAACAAGCGCGTCCAACCAAAAGGCCGCGTCACTTTCAAAGGCCTCAATGTTCCAACCACGAGCCCAGTAAACATTGCACATAAGCAGGTTGAATCACATAAACATGATTATAAACCCCCCCGTTCAATAACCCCCCTCAGGAGATATTAACCCTCGATTCCAAGATACTAAAGAGACCCTTATGTATAGATAGACCCGCAAGGTGGACTCACTGAGACACTTATGTATAGTTAGACCCGCAATGTGGTAGCCTCTCAGGAAACATTCACATTACAGTACATTGCAAATAAAGTAAAATTAAACAATCTTACCGGAATCTACGCCGTGGAACAGGAACACGGCCCTTCAAGTGTGACGGATTGTAGCATCTCCTCAGCCATTGACTTGAGAGAAGAAAGCAGGCGGCGAAGCAAAGTTCGACAACGCTGATTGCTTGAGGAGCTGTTAATGAGTCAGGATGGTTTCGCAGAAAGAAACTCCCTGCATCTCCAGACTCTAACTTTCATCCAAGCCCTCAATGAGAGACTGACAGGACTACATAAAACTCCTGTCCCATGCCGAAGAGTACTACCCTCCATAAGAGACAAAAACAACAATTCTGACACTTCTCTGCCATACTCCTGGGACGAAAGGCAAAGAATGACTGGGGATGAGGGGAGTGGGAGGAGTATTTAAGTCTTTGGCTGGGTTGTCTTTGCCTCCTCCTGGTGGCCAGGTTCTTAATTTCCAAAAGTAATGAATGCAGCTGTGGACTCTTTCCATTTAATAAGAAAATACACGTCATCATTAGGTTCCCTAATAAAGTCCCATAGGTTTCAATATAATTTGTATGCCGAGGACACCCAAATCTACCTCTGCATCAAACCTATCTCCTTCCTTGCTTACCCATGTCACTAACTGCCTTTCTAATATATCTTCCTGGATGTCCTCTCACTACCTTAAGCTAAATCTCCCCAAAACTGGGCTCATTTTCCCCCCTTCTTCCAAAATCTCCACCCCCCATTTTTCTATAACAGTCGATAACTCCATCATTACCCCTACCCCGCATGCCCAATGTCTTGGGATCACACTTGACTCAAATCTTCAGTCCTTGGCGAAATCCTGCCACTTCCACCTTAAAAACATCTCTAAAATTAGACATTTCCTTATACAAGACACAAATAAGATTGTAATCCACTCATCTTTTCCCGCTTCAACTACTGCAACGCCATCCTCTCTTGTCTCCCTAGCTGCCACCTAGTTCCTTTACAATTCATAATGAATGCCTCTGCCAGGCTCATCTTCCTTAGACGTTGCTCTTCATCTGCTACACCTCTCTGCCAATCCCTTCACTGGCTTCCTCTTGCCTCCAAGATTAAACACAAAATTGGCTCCTAACTCTCTGCCTCGCTCCACAAGATTCTCCCCTAGTTTTTAAAGCTTCAAAGCTTCAAGAGCTCCCTAAAGACTCTACTGTTCAGGGATGCATACAACCTACACTAAACTTTTCCTAACCCCAGTTCCTCTCCACATTTGCTATCCCCTTGAACCCCCTTACCATGTAAGCCTATGAGCCAAGTTGTTTGCAGGTCACCATCATAAGAGCTAACTACAACAGTGCAACTCATGTCAGAGTCCTCTACCCATTTGATTCCTACAAATGTTATCTTGTATACAAGGCCTATGATTATAGTGCTGCGAAATCTGTTGGAGCTCTACAAAAAAACTGATAATAAAAAACAGAAATATAAGGTAAAATCCTTTAAAAATTATGAAAAATACATATTACAATGATATACCACTGCTTAGTGCTTTTTTATTATAACAATTAAATTACTTTGTGTTTTTTTTGAGTGACTAGGGCAGCAAAAAACCTAAATACGCCTCTGATAAAACCCCCCCATAATTTATGCTTACTTGATAAATTAATTTCTTTCATGGTGGTGAGAGTTTATTTCATTACTCCTGGGAATGATTCTTCCCACCACTAGGAGGAGGCAAAGATTTCCAAACCTTAAAAGAGTTTTTTAAAACCTCTCCAAGTAGGAAAAAGTAATGAGAGAGAGAGAAGAAGCAGGGAAAAAGATGTGCTTAAAAACAAAACCAATACCAACAACATTGGGGGTAGGGGGGAATTGATCTTGTGGATTCTAACCACCATAAGAGAAAGACATTTATTACATAAGCATCATTTTTTTTTTATTTCTTACAGGTGGTGAGAGTCAATGATCTCAAGCAGTGGAGTCCTCGAGTAATGAGATATAAAGAGCAGGATTTAGAAAAATCTTTTTTTTTCACTGAAAAATTAAATTCAAAAACCCCAAAAGGGCATTTTTATTTATTATTTGTAAAATGCACTTAAACTTAAACAATCACACAAAATAAATCAAGCTCAGACAACTGCCAACTGACATTTCTACCAAAGGCTGCTTCAGAAGAAGCAAAAACATAAAAATTGTGGAATTTAGTATAAGTATGGAAAGAAGATCAAGTAGCTGCCTTGCAAATTTGGTCAACTGAAGCCTCATTCTTAAAAGCCCAAGAAGTGGCAACTAGCAGAATGAGCAGCAATCCGTTTCTGTGGAGGCTGACTTACCTCCAAGTAAGCTTTATGAATCAAACGTTTGAAAAATGTATCAATACAAACTAGAAGTTTGTCTGAATTTCTTAGTAGCATCAATGTAATACTTCAATGCTCTAACAACATCCAAATTAGGCAAAGATCTCTGACGTATTCTTGGGATTAGCAAAGAAGGGACAGCAATTTTCAACTGATATTGTCTGAAGATACAACTTTCAAATCAAACTTAGTCATTAAGACTTTATCCTGATGTAAGATAAGATAAGGAGGGTCACAAGAAAGAGCAGACAATTCAGAAACTCTTCTGGCAAAAGAGATAGCCAAAAGGAACAAATATTTCCAAGAAAGAAGCTTAATATCCACTTTATAGAATAAAAACAATGTTATTTGCATCCTGCAGTGGTATATAATAAAAAAAACCCAAAAAGAATACAAAGTATAAAAAGTGTACCAATGTATCCCTGTGTATATAAGAGAAAGGATATAATCCAAAATGTAGCACATTTTGACATGTAGAATTTGTGCAATGTAACCTCAAAGAAAAAAGGCATACATAGCGTGACTCTGTGAAATAATGGCTTTTCTAAAATTCTAAATCACCTTACTCACAATTTATGAGAGCTATGACTGAGCTCTCAGGTTTTAAGCAGTTGTTAATTAGATGTTTCTCCCAGCATCAACCCTGATGAGAGTATATATAGTGAAATATTGTTTAAATTTAAAACAAGCACACAGCGACAAAATTTTACTCACGTGTGTGAGAACTAATAACTGAGCTCTCAGGGTAGAAGGCGTGTAAATATATTCACTCCCAGGTAAGTGAAAAGTAATCGTGGATGAATAAAGTTGAACAATTTATTAAAACATAATGTTATAAAAGCACAGGATCAAACACAGGAGTACATTACAGGACTAAGTTCAGAAGATCGAATCTACGGTGGAGTAGCTGACACCAACTTTCACTAAGCGTCCCTCTAACGATGTTGGATTTGATTAGCTGTGTACAAAAAAGTACTGCCTCATGTGATGTCACAAATGCGTGCAGCGTAACGTCTCCGACATACGTTTCACTGATCATTCAGCTTTTTCAAGGAGCTTTATTTATCCGTGATTCCTTTTCACTTACCTGGGAGTGAATATATTTACACTCCTTCTACCCTGAGAGCTCAGTTATTAGCTCTCACGCATGTAAGTAAAATTCACCTCTGTGTGCTTGTTTTAAATTTAAACAATATTTCAGTATATATACTCTCCTTCCATCTGAGGCAAAAGCAGTTTCATCAGGGTTGATGCTGGGAGAAACATCTAATTAACAACTGCTTAAAACCTGAAAGCTCAGTCAAAGCTCTCATAAATAAGAGCAAGGCGATTTTGAATTTTAGAAAAGCCATTATTTTACACGCTATGTCTGCCTTTTTTCTTTGAGGTTACACAGTGATACATTGGTACACTTTTTATACTTAATATCCACTTTATACATAGGCTCAAACGGAGGTGCTTGCAAAGCCTTAACACCAAGTTAAGACTACAGGGAGGATACATTGGTTTGATCACAGGCTTAATTTGTGCCAAAGCCTGAACAAATCATGATTGTCAGGGAGATAAGAAATCTTCCTATGAAACAAAACTGAAAGAGCAGAAATCTGCCCTTTCAAAGAACTGGCAGATAGGTCCTTATCCAAACTATCCTGTACAAAATTCTAGGAAGTTCAAACTGCCGCCATTAAAAAAACAACATCTATACATAGAGCATTTTAAGCCTTTCGGACCTTATGATAAATCCTTTAAGTCACAGGCTTACGAACCTGGATTAAAGTTTCAATCACAGAATCTGAGAAACCCTTATGCTTAAGTACAAACCGTTTAATTTCCATGCCATCAAGCTAAGATTTGAGATCCGGATGGAAAAACGGACCTTGAGAGAGAATGTCTGAACGCGGAGGAAGTGGCCAAGGAGGGCAACTGGACATGTGAACCAGATCTGCATACCAAATACTGCAAGCTCAAACTGGAGCAATCAGGATTACTGATTATTTCTCTAGCTTTATCTTGGAAATCACTCTCGGAAGAAGAACCAGAGGAGGAAACAAATAAGCAAGCTGAAGAAACCAATGAGCTACTAGAGCATCCACATACTATGCTTGTCCATGGACCTTGCAAAGTACCTGGAAAGTTTGTTAAAATAAGAAGCCATCAGATCTATCTCTGGGAGACCCCAAAGATCCACAATCTGATTGAACACATCGTGATGCAGAGACTGACTGAGAAAATCTGCTTCCATGTTGTTCAAGAATATGAACTGCAAGACTAGACAGGAATTCAAGATACTTCCTTCATAGCTAGGGAACTGTGAGTTCCTACCTGATGGTTGACATGAGTCACTGCTGTGATATTGTCTGTTTGAAAGCGGAAATGAGACTCCCTTTAAAACAAAGGCCAATTTTGAAGAGCCCTGAAAATAGCATGGAGTTCTATTACAGTTATTGGCAACCTCGCCTCCCGAGGGGTCCAAACCGCTTGGGCTCTCAAAGACCCCAGGTAGGTAGTCCAGGTAGGACAAGCAAAAGAAGCCCCCTGAATAATGAACTGATGTTCCAGCCATCAAGTAAGAGTCTGACCTGTACTGTGATCCAGAAAATCTTTTGAGATAGAGTATGATCTCTGCACCCCTGACGAAGCTGAAGAGCTCTCATGTGAAAACGAGCAAAAGGAATAGAATCTGAAGCTGCAATCATGAGACCCAGTACTTCCATACAAAGAGCAACAGAGGGAAAAGAGTGGGACCAATGTTTGCCTTCTCTGATCTGTTAGAGAAAGACTCATGGAGACTGAATCCACCAACGAACTCTCTGGAAAATTTATCTTCCAACCATGCTGTTGAAGAAACAACAACAATCTGCTGGTGTGAGATTCGGCTAAATGAAAAGCTGGTGCTTGAAACAAGGTATCATATAGATACATACATATACATGTCTAAACACACACACACATATATATATATATATATATATATATATATATATATATATGTGTGTACATATGTATTTATATATTTATTTATATTTGTATTTGCATACAAAGAGAGATGCACTCTACCAGGAAAGAACAACAGCTCAATAGCTAGTTCTATGGCGATTTACCACCCGGAAACAGCCTCTTTTAGACCAGTGTGCTTTTCACAAAGGAAAACTTTCCTTAAGTATATCAGTCTTATCCTGCCAAGTAAGGTCAGTCCACCCCTGAAATACCAGGCAATTCTCCTCCTTATATTTGTATTTACAAACATATTTACACATATAAACACAAATATATATGTATACATATACAGACATAAATACAAGTGCATTAGAGTCTTTTGCCTGGATAACGCTCATCTGAAAAGGAAGACACACGCGAAAACGTAACTATTACAAAAGAGATTTTTGTGACAAAATCGGCATGCGCATACCAGAGGGCATTCGTGCACTAACGTTCATTAACCCAAAAGACGTAGAGTGAAAAAAAAAACTATCACTCCAGAGTGCAAAAAACACACAGATCCAAAGGGCTCATGAGCAGTAACCCAACACGCGGTAAAAAAATTCAAAGTAACTAAATATAATCTAACAATGTGGAATAATATAAAGATTGTGTCCCAAGGGTTGTATATATTTAATATATATCTATAGATACCCCCATAAAGCTATATAGGGTGTCACATAGATAAAAATATGATAACCAACAGACTCCGGGTACGGCACTGGTCGTTAAGGGGTTAAAAGAAGCCCTGTCTGAGGGGGCGGAGCTAGCCGCTTAAGTGGATGGTCGCAGCATTGCAGAGCTCCCGGCTCCAACTATATAGAATAGGACTTTTCCAACAGTTTCTACTGCTTACATTCTCTTCAATGATTATTCAAATCACACCTGATACCCTGAAGAGGAGTCCGGGAGCCCACAAAAGCTCTATTGTACCCGATTTACCACCTTATCAGCCTATACTTTAATCTGACTTATTGAGGCCTCGCTGCAACACTCCTTACACCTCTTCTCAGAGCACTGAGTTCAATAGGTGTCTTGTGATTTCCCCTTAACTGACATATTCCCGCTTTGGATATGGAGAAGACACACGAGATCCTGCAGGCTATGTTATTAGCCTTGGATCACCAGATAGACAGGCGTTTTTCTAACTTACTTGACACCCTGAAAATGGCGACTCAGGGAGTAACAGCTATGAGTTATGATGGCGTCACGCAAACAGACAAGCTGACTGAGCAATTCCCAGACCGACTGTTGGAGAAGTCGTGGAGTGGCCTCACTCATACTGGCTCTAATTTGGCTACTGAACCTAAGCGGATGGCTACAGCGAATTTGCGCTCACTTGACCACACCACAGGAGGACCTCTAATAGACGTAGCTAATAGGAGCAGCTTATCCAGACCTGAGAGCTATACACAGGTCACGATCCAGACGGACCTCAAGGACCACAATGGCTCCCTTCAGCTCCTCTCTACTTCTGCAGGGCCAGCACCGGGGATTGTAACATGCCGGGTGGTGTCGCGGGCTCACAGGTCCCGATCGTCTACAGTATTTAACCTGCAGCAGAAGGCCTACGCTTCCTCCGATATCACGGCAGGTCCTAGTACCTGCGATGGAGCTCAATCAAATGGGAGGTTTGTGTTGAGCGCTAAACAGACCGCAGCATACTTCAATCATGCTGCGTCTCAGGAGGCAGGTAAACATAGGTTGAACTATGATAGCACTAAGGTACAAACTTTTACAAGCCCATATCTGCAATTTTCCAAGACTGCCATTCTCACACAAGAATCTGCTTTTAGCTGTGGCTCCCTATTCTACTCTCAAACCTCCGCTGAGGATTCATCACAATATCTTCTCAGGACTGGAGTGGGCTGAATTTTTGTCTATGACATTAATAATGGCTTCGGGTGACTGTTGTATTTTTAAACCCCTCCTAAGCCACAAACTTATATTGCCAAAGTTTTTCTTAAGGTTGTCTCCACTTACGGGACTTTTCACTTCATAGTCCAGTTTCTGCTGTGGTTTATAAAGTTTGCTGTTCCATACACTTATCCTTTGTTTTTATATACTGTATTGCACTACAGGTTTCAAGTAAGCAGGAGATTAAAACCCCAAATCCTAATTCCTTTACTATAAATATTGACCTGTTAGATAATCCCCTATTACTCATATTATGACTCTGAAGTATAGAAACATGATATCTGTGTGTATATATGTATCTCTATATATTATTGCGACTGTTTGTCTTACCACAGCTTTTCTAACATTTTATGCTTCCAAGCTTCCACCGTCCTTCTTTTAAAGCTCCCCACTGTATAGAAACACATTATTATACATGCCTTAGTTAGATAGAGAGTTGATCTGCTCCTTAGTGAAATATTTAGAGCTTTGATATTGCCAAACAGTTCCCTTAATTTCAGAGATACTTTGTCTGGTCACTGTAGTGTTTCCATGCAGGCATCACTAGACATTGCTGGGCAGTGCTTACTGGGAAGGCACGGTCTGGCATACAAGTTTTCATCCTTTCCTTAGTTAGACACATGGGTTCTTTCTGCAGGGTGCTGGACATATGTTCCAGTATAAGATATAGGATAAATTTATCACTAAACAGAGTTATCTAGCTTTACAAAGCTTATTGTTGACATTGTATCTCTTATGATGATGTATAGTTTAAAGTCCTACGCTCTATATTACCTCTTTTAGATATTTCGATTAGCTGGGACATCTTAAGGGGAGTTATTCCTATTACCAGCAACATACTAGTTTATGAATGATTAACAGCAACTGGGTAACAAGTCCCAAACCTGTTTTATGTTGTGTTTAATAGTTATTGTTGTTTATTTATATTATTTGTTACTAACTATCATTTTCTGTGGCTGTATGAATATCACCCTTAATTTATTTATGCGCTTGCTCATATTTCTAGCACATAATAGTTGTTTTCGTTGAGCCTCTCTCCTCCCTTTCCCGCTGGTACTTAATGCCTGCGGGTCATATCCCTTCTCCTTTTTCCCGCATCGCCTATAGGTGGCACTCCCCTAGGAGAGGGGCTCACCCAGAGGCTCCCCAGGCCCCCCAGACCCTGGCTATTCAGGATATGGCCTTCTTAGACACCTCCCAATTCTATCTGGCCCCTCTCCTCCCTTTCCCGCTGGCGATTAGTACCTGCGGGTCATATCCCTTCTCCTTTTACCTGCACCGTCTATAGATAGCACCTTCCCTGGAGAGGGGGTCATGTAGTGGCCCTTATCTAACTTTTTGTGTCTATAGAAATGCCCCCCCCCCCCCCGTTAGTATCCTTTTTGGCAATCTCCCTTACATTCACATGCCCTAGTTTTCATATTTTAGAGATGTTATCCAGGAGTATACTCAAAAGCTCTGAGATCCTATTCCATTCCATTTCACATCGCCCTGTAGTTTATATTTTTAAGACAAATTATCTAGCTTCGCCCCCCCCTCCCCTTCCCTTCTCCCCTCCCCCCCCCATTATGAGCGGCTCTTGCCCGCTGCATCCCTCACCCCCCTATATACGCAGGCCTACGGGAGGCCTGATAAATGCCAGCTCCCTTTCTCTCACTATTTTCAGTGTATAGAATACCCCTTATTTGAGAGTAGGGACCACTAGTTACCTGTATTATAAAACTGAGACTTCATTTCTATATGCCCCAGTCACACATGTTTTGATTTCACTGTGCGCATTCTGTATTTAAGGTCATAAAGTCGATGCTATAACTTAAGTCAAATGTTATCTCTCTGTCTTCAACCTAGATATCTCCATATCATTGACTCCTATTATTATATAAATATTGAAACTCTATTGTCTAGATAATATCTTAACAAATCCTATACTAGCACACCAATGTCTTAATTCTTATGTACCTTTCATATGTGATCTGTATCAGCTATTTTTCTTTTTGTATTTGTCTTGTGCTGGGACACACTCCCTTTTCTGTTATTTCTATCCATTGTCTCAATAAAAAATTATTTAAAAAAAAAAAAAAAAAAAAAAAAAAAGAAGCCCTGTCTTCCAAAGGGATAGTAGTACACTTAGAGTGGAAATGGCCCAATCTACCTTAGGGACAGTTTCCCCAGAGTTCAACATTAGAGGCAGCTAAAGGATATAACTTCTTAAATCTTGCAGAAGGATTAAAAGAATTACCTGTCTGAGACCATTCCCTAGAAACTATCTTAGGGACAGAATCTGGAATAGGAAAAAACTTTTGAGTCTTAGCAAGAGTTTTAAAAACTAAATCTAAACAATTAGAAGGCTAATACTCAGAACCCTTAGAGTCGTTAACCCCTAAAGTAAGCAAAATCTTTTTCAAAAGGGAACAGATGTTTAACTTTAAATAAAAAAAAAGTGGATGTATCAGGTTCAACATCAGAGGAGGATTCTTCATCAGAAGAAACTGCCCCCTCTGAAGAATCAACAGTATTCCTGGCCTCAGGAGACACAGCACTAACAGAAAGTAAATTCTAAACTGACCTTTTACGCTTACGAGAAGACGGCGAGCTGCCAACAATTCAGAAACTGCAGATTCAATGAGAGTTTTCCTACCCTAAGCAAAATCTGTAGAGCTCCCCTGTAAAGAAAAAAAACAGAAAGAGCAGTAATACCCATAGAAGCAGCATTAGGTTGGTCTGAATGCATTAACATATTTAAACATGTGCCACACAAATAGGCTGAAACATCAGTCTTTTTACAATAAACACAATATTGGTAGGAATATGTTCAGCGGACTCAACTTCTAAGGTAGATTTACGGACAGAATCAGAAAGCTCCATTATAGCACTGAACTACAGTAGCAAAAATATAACCCCTCTTGAGTAATGGAAAACTTACCCCCTCCTAAAGAAGCTACATCAAACTTACAAACTCGAAGCGCGGCTAAGCCAAACTGAAAAATAGTGCAGGAGACGAGAAAACGCCACATCAGAAAACCTGGATAACGCTCAGCTGAATAGAAAGACATATGCGAAAAACGTAACTATTAACAAAGATATTTGCGTGCCAAAACCGGCATGTGTGTACCAGAGGGCATACGTGCGCTAACGCAACGTTCATTAACCAGAAAGATGTAGCGTGGGGAAAAAAAAATAACGCTCCAAAGTGTGCAAAAAATACAGACGTGCGCAATCCCGAGGGCTCATGAGCGGTAACTCAACGCGCGGTAAAAATGTTTTAACAAAGTGGAATAATATAAAGATTGTGTCCCAAGGGTTGTATATATTTAATAAATATCTAAAGACACCCCCCTAAGGCTATATAGAGTGTGATATAGATAAAGAATATAATACTTACCAACAGACACTCATCTACCAGTGAACCAGTAGAAAGACAAACCAGTACTGAAACATATCAGCAGAGGTTACGGAATAGGAGTATATTGTAGATCCATAGGAGGCAAAAGACAAGTCCCTGCAACCAATTATGGAATGTCTGTGACAAATATTCCCAATGAGTTGAAAGAGCAACTAACCATACCCCATATAAATCCCTTTGACAAACACTGTACTCTGAGGGGAAAATCAACTTTAGCATAGACTGAAGAACCCTCTCTCTGTAGAGTCAAATACACATCTCCTCTTTCTGTAGAGTCAAATACACATCTTCATTTTTCAACCACCTCCAGTGGAGACAAAGATAAGACTGAGGTACCTGTAAGGTAGGAGTGGCTTTTATAGAGCTCTTGGGGTTTGGGCATCTCTGTCCTCCTAGTGGAAGGGAAGAATTCCATAGAATTATGGATCGTGGACTTTCATCACCTGTATGAACGAGAGATAAAATTCACATACATTTTATTACCCCAAACACAACCTTTATTTTTATGATATTGATGGAAAGAGGGCTCTTGAAAGGTGAAATCCCCTGACTCCCCACCAGCCCTTGAAATGTGTTAAAATGAGAGACCTGGTATAACGTAGTGTATTCTTCTTTCCCTCCATTCCTCTCTCCCTTTCCCTTTCTCCCTCCCTTCCTCAACTCCTTCCCTACCTCAACTCCCTCCCTTCTTTCCCTCAACTCACTCCCTTGCTCCCTTCTTTCACTCCTTTCCCTCACCCCTATTCTCTTCTTTCTTTCTCTCTCCCTCCCTTCCTGCTTTCCTTTCCCTCCCTTTTTTTCCCCTCCCCTTCTTTTCTCTCCCTTCTCTCAGGCAGAAAATGGTATGAGCTGCATGCAATTCAACCCACCTGTATGCAAGTGTTTTGCTAGCCCATTTTCTTTAGAATTGTTATGAAAAAACAAACATTTTACACACTGACCCAAAAAATATTAAGTGGAAAAAAGGTATAAAACATTTAAAGGGGGGGGGGTATGGGGCAGTATAATTTTGAGTGCCTAAGGCAGCACAAAACATAAATAAGCCAATGCACCAATGGTAGTTCCGCCCGTGGCCAAGCTTACCCGTGACAACCTGCCTAACAGTAGATGCCTCTAAAAGAATGGATTCCTCTGGCACCAAAGTTGTAGCGTACGAACGATTAATTCTGTTGATGGTTATAGTCCTATAAAGTGTCCCTGAGATTAATTTGCAAGGTCACAGGCAGGGAATGGTTAAGAGATGCCTAGAACCTTGAAGGACTCAGCATTCTGTACCAAAAGAGCTCAAAACTTAAATCTTAATTTAAAGTAAACACTTAAAGGTATAGGAAAGTTAAAATTAAACGCGCATGATTCAGATAAAGGCTGTAATTTTAAGACACTTTTAAATTCACTTCTATATTCAAATGTGCTACGTTCTCTTGGTATCCCTTGTTGAAAAAGAATATGCACATATTCTACACTTGTGGGAGCTAGCTGCTGATTGGTGCCTGCACACATTTTTCTCTTGTGATTGGCTAACTAGATATGTTCAGCTAGTTGCCAGTAGTGTAATGCTGTTCCTTCAGCAAATTTCATAATAGAAATGAATTGGAAAGTTGTTTAAAATTGTATGTTTTATCCAAATCATAAAAGAAAATGTTGGGGTTTTCCCTTTAAGTTGGAGCAGAGATCCAACCTATCTTACACCAAATACGAAGACAATGAAATAATTAGCATAAGTTAACACTTTGTGCTCTCTAAAAAATGTTCAATCTTGGTTGCTTTTATATAACATGAACTTCAAAACTTAAGAGTTAAAAAAAAGGATTTTCTCACACATAATAGGAGTGAAAACATGCATGCAAAATAAAATAAATACATTAGAAAATACATAAAGAAAAAGATAAATCTAGTGGGAAACAATTGATCCATTATCCATAATGATAAAAACATTTTTATAAACTTGCAAAAAGCAGATAGCAGGTATAGCTCAGACACAGAGACAGCTGGTTTTAAAAGGGAACAAGATCCTGGAGCCAATGATAAACAGCTGAATGAACCCTCTACATGCCCTTTGTTCCTACTCCTCCAAAGTTCAGCTGAATGACGGAAAACAGAAATAGTTGACACTGTCATCCACAGTCAATATATCTCCAAAGGCTACACTAGAGCACTGGTGACAAACATCCGTTTTCTGTGCGACACCTAGGTTTGAAACACTATTTCAACCTTTGATCAAGAGTGACTTTTGCAACAGATATCCTTAGCACAGAATATTAGCTGCAGCTACAAATTCTTTTGCATGCAGGGACATGCACAGTATGTCACCTTTTCGCTTCTTAATACACTTTATCCATGAAATCCCTTATGCATGTGCAGTGCCATTCAAAACATCACGCATTTTGAGAATGAATTCAAGCAATGTTCACAACACTTTCTCAGACAGGTTGCAACACATTTTATTATTACAGCTACTGAGTCTTTTATATGTCTACAGATATACGCTTTTCATACAACAGACAATAAGAGAGATCTTATAAGATTCTAGGATTTACGTTTTCTTTTCTTCTCCCAAACTGATTTACTGCGTTTGTTGGACTACACTCAATGTAAACATTTTTTTATGGGTTAAATTATGTTAACTGGTATAGTTTCTTGTATCATAGATGTAGCCATTTATTTACTTGATATACCTTGTAACAAGTATGTTAAAATGTACCCTTTTTTACTTCTTGGTGTACGTTCTTGTGTGAAATTGATTAAAAATGCATACATCACTAGTGCACAACATTTTGTGGGACAGTCCCTAAAATATACCACTGTACTGTCCTCTTCCCTGTATGTCCCAGTTTGTAAACATATAACAACAGAAGAGAAATTGGCACTGAGACACGTGAATGATCAAGGAAATAAAGGGTTAAACTACCGTTGGTGCTATCCCTTAAATAAAGGTAAAAGGATTGGGGAAAAAGAATTGGTTAATAAGCACGCATTCCTGATAATATATGTAATTCTGCTGTTAAAAAACAGCTAACTGGTAATAATGATTGTTCGGTATGCTGAGAGACTCCAGCTATAAGCACAACAAATGTATTGTAAAGTGTGCTGTATCTATGTCAGCTTAGTACCACTTTTGTACTACTTACATTAAGAATGAACTTTTAATTGTAGTTTAAAAATATATATGTTAGCGACAACTGCCCACAAATACCCCCTATATAATGTGTACACCACTAATTCAAAACACCACCACCATACACAAATAAAACTAGAAAGGCTGGTGAGCTGCTCCCTTGTATTCCTGGCCGATAGCAGGATTCGTTGGCTTCAGGTGCCAGGAGAAGCTACACACAGAACTAGATTAAAAGAGATGTGGGTTAAATCAAGAACAAGCTTGACTATAGATTGAATAAAAGCTCAAAATGTCAAGAAGTCTATTAATTTTCTTGTGGTATTACCTGAAATACCAGAAATTTGACTTGTTAAAAAGCTAGCAGATAAACCCCTGTCTAAGCCCCTCTAGTAAAATTTTTTTTTTTTAAATAATGCCTTGTTTTCCACACCAGGAAAATAAATCTTTCCAAATTCTGGGCACCATTGACGCAGCATGCAGAGCTGAAGAGATCTCATATGAAACCTTGCAAAGGAATAGCATCTGATGCAACACTTCTAAACACTGAGCTGCGCTAGGATTAGAAAGATTTAAGAATTTCACAAGCTGATTGATGATATAAACTCATTTAAAATGTTGGGGAGTGTATCTGAACAGCGATCTTAAATGGTCGCACTTTCCTAGAGCTCAGGCTGAAACACTGAAAAATCAGCCGATATCAGAGCCATCTAAAAGTGAATACTCAATATCAACAATCTCTACTTCTGTGCTATTCAGTAGCATTCTAAATATCACATTATCCGCTGTGTTCTTGAAACTGGAGCGAGGGATAGGGGGCTTGAGGCCTCAACAACAGGACGTTCTAACACCTCCACTGCAAAAGAAACAACATACAACGGAACTCCCAGAGAATTCACCCTCTCTCTACCCACCTTACCAGCTCTGTCACACTACCAGAGATGGAGCATCACAAAAGCCTCAACAAGCAGGATGGATTTTGCCGATAGCCGGGCCTTTATGGGAACTCGGGGGGGGGGGGGGTAGTCACAAACATAAAATTATGCTTACCTGATAATTTAATTTCCATCTGTATGGGAAGAGTCCACAGCTGCATTCCATACTTGTTGGAAATACTGAACCTGGCCACCAGGAGGTGGCAAAAACACCCCAGCCAAAGGCTTAAATATCTCCCCCACTTCCTCATAACCCCAGTCATTCTGCCGACGAAACAAGGAACAGTAGGAGAAATATCAGGGTGAAAAAGGTGCCAGAAGAAAAAATTTCAAATTTAGGGCCGCCCATCGGAGAACACGGGCGGGAGCTGTGGACTCTTCCCATACAGATGGCAATTAAATTATCAGGTAAGCATAATTTATGTTTTCCATCCTAATATGAGAAGAGTCCAGAGCTGCATTCCTTACTTGTGAGAAACATATACCCAAGCTCTAGAGTACACGGAATGATAACGGGAGGGAAAAATAAGAGGCGGACCCTAATCTGAGGGCACCACAGCCTGCAAAACCTTTCTCCCGAAGTCTCCTTCTGCAGAAGCAAAAACCTCAAACTTGTAAAATTTTGGAAAATGTATGTAAGGAGAACCAGGTAGTCGCCTTACAAATCGGATCCATAGAGGCCTCATTTTTAAAGGAAACCACTGCTCTCGTAGAATGAGAATGAGTCAAAGAGGCCCTCTGACCCCTACGCTTCCTGGAAATGAGAACAAACAGAGAAAGAGGTTTGTCTAAATTCCTTTGTGACCCGAAGATAGAACTTCAAGGCACAAAATACATCCAGAACGTTCCTTCGACGAAGGAGGATTAGGACATAAGAAAGGAACCACAATCTCTTGATTGATGTTGCGAATTGACCCAACCTTACGAAGAAAAACTTGGTTCGAAGAACAGCCTTATCGGCATGAAAAGATAAGCAGGGACGCTTTGCAAGGCATCAATCACAGATACACTGCGCACAGAGGCAATAGCCAGTAGAAAGGAACCTTCCAAGACAACAATTTAATGTCTACTTCATGCATAGGCTCCAACGGAGCCCGTTGCAAAACCTTAAAGAGAAGATTTTAACTCCAAGGAAGAGCCTTAACTCTAAACACAGGTCTGATCCCAGCAGAGCCTTAACAAATGGCTGCACATCTGGAAGCTCTGCAAACCTCTTGTGCAGTAACACAGACAGGGCCGAAAACTGACCCTTCAAGGGACTTACAGAAAAGCCCTTCTCCAGTTCATCCTGAAGAACAGAATAAGAAGGACCTCCACACCTTATGATAGATGCGATGAGCAACCAGCTTACGAGCTTGAATGAGAGTAAAAACTCTCTCAGAAAACCCTCTCTTGGCTAGGACTAAGCGTTCAATCTCCACGCAGTCAGCCTCAGAGAATCTAGACATTGATGAACAAAGAGACCTTAGTCAACAGATCCCTGCGACAAGGTAACTTCCACGGAGGAGATGATGACATCCCCACTAGATTAGCGAACCATATCCTTCGCTGACAAGACGGAGTAGTCAGTATCACTAACGCCTGCTTGACTCAAGCCACTACACTAGGAAGTAGTGGTAACGATCGGAAAGGATAAATTAGATTGAACTTTCAAACCACAGCTAATGCATCTGTTAGCTCTGCCTGAGGATCCCTGTACCTCGACGTCTATCTGGGTAGCTTGGTATTGAGACATTATAAGATCTTCCTCTTGCAAATCTCTGCAAACACTCGGAATGGAGAGACCATTCTCCCGGATGAAAGAATTGTCTGCTGAGGAAACCTGCTTCCCAGTTGTCCACACCTGGAACGTGGATCGCTGACATCGAACAAATGCGGGTCTCCCCCACACCAGAATCCGAGATACTTCACTCAAAACTAGGGAGCTTCTTGTTCCCGACCGTTGAATGTAAAAACATGTGTAATGCTTTATTGAAGTTCCAAGTAAAAAAAACAGCACATGCAGACAGGCAGTAAGGAGACTAGTAGTCTAACATGTTTCGCGCCTCCAGGTGCGCTTACTCATAGACTGACGTCTATGTCTATACTCTAACTCTTTATAGGCCTAGGAGGTGACTAATATTAACCCCCTCTGGTCTAAGCAGAGAAAAACAGAGTAAAAACAATATCCTAATGTGACACTTTATGTTAACTGCTAGATAAATTGAATAAAAATATGCATAGATCTTAGCTTCCTAAGACGTAACACAAAACTTATATAAATTTACAGAGCAAAACAACATTTAATGAAATATATCATGATAGAAAAAACACACATTTAGTATTTCAGTTTTTCTCAAAAGCAGACATAATATATGATCCCGAAAAATGTGATCAGGCATTATTATCTAAAATATGTTACAACACTACAAAACTGTTGTTGCATAACATGCCTAAGCACATATATCAGGACTAAACAGAACCAGACATTGTATCTCTTTTATATGATATTAGATACATTTGTGTACATATAGTATTCTGTACATAATGATTGAGACATGACAATAACACTAATACTAATACTATGTATCAATAAAAAAGTTTATGTCGCATTCTCGATTCATACCATGTGGTAGACGTGTGCATAATTTTAAGATCCAATAGAGTTCTTTTTTCTCTAGGATTTTATCCCTATTACCACCCCTAGGTGGCACTTTAGCAATGTCTATAATTTGAAATGATAGACTGGCTTTGTTTGTTAAATGAATATTATTAAAATGATCTGCTACTGTGGAATCTTTACTGTAGTATTGTTCTCACAGTACGGGTAGTTTTACCTACGTACTGTAAAGAACAAAGATTGCAAGTAAGTAGATATATGACAAATTTTGCACCACAGTTGGCATAGAAGTCCATAGAGTAAATTTTCTTATTAACTTGACACAAGAAAAAATCCTGCTGAAGGATATTTGGACATGCTAAACAACTTCTTGTTCCACATTTGAAACTGCCTTTTTAACCATGTAATTGGTTGAAGTGTGGTGTCAGATTTTACCAAACTTGGTGACAATGTTTGTGCCAAAGTTTTAGATTTTTTTGGCACAAATTTGCACTTTTTGATAAATGGCTGTAATGTTTCATCTGGCTTAAGTAGGTTGTGATGTTTTTTTATTATTTTAACCACTTGATTATATTGTTGGCTAAAGGGTGAAGAAAACACAATAGCCTCATCAAAATCAGTATCTAAATGCTGTGTTTTAACATTAGTATTAGTGCCTAAATGTTTGACTGTAATTCTCACATTCTCCAATTTTTTAGGTTTATAACCTCTTTTCACCAGTCTATCTCTTAGTTCAATGGATTGTTCCTCATAAACTTCATCAGGCCTAGTATTACGTCTAATCCTCAAAAATTTAGATTTTGGGATTGAATCAATTAAATGCTGTGGATGCTGTGACTTTGCATGCAAAATGGTATTGCCTGCAGTAGGCTTTCTATATGTTCTAGTAATGATAGAATTATTGCTTATTAGAAGTGTCAAATCTAAATAGTTCACTTGTTCCAAATTATATTCTCCTGTAAACTTAAGGTTCATTTCATTATTGTCACAGTATGATAGAAATTCACTAAAGATATTATCATTGAAAGGAATATTGAATATAAAAAGCAGATCATCTATATAGCGCACATAAAGTTCTATTTTGTCACTCCAAACATTGCTAGGTGTATATAGATATAATTGTTCCCACCATGCTACGTAGATATTGGCAAACGAGGGGGCAAATTTTGCCCCCATCACCGTAGCACAAGTTTGAATAAAATATTCGTTATCAATCAAAAAATAGTTGTGTGACAATAAGAACTTTAATACCTCACAGATATAATCTATTTCTGCAGGAGTATAGAGTGAGTCTCTCTGCATGAAATACTTTACAGCTTTGATACCCTGACCCTGGGGAATGGAGGTATAAAGGGAAGCTATATCTATAACACCCCATGAAAAATTTGAATGCCATTGTATATCCTCCAATGTTAATAAGAGGTGCGAGGTGTCCTGCAGGTAGCTCAACTGTGACATTGCAATTGGTTGTAAAATGGAATCCAGCCATTCTGATAAAGACTCAAATAATGAGCTGATTCCTGCAACAATTGGTCTACCCGGAGGATACTTTGCATCTTTGTGGATCTTAGGTACGTGATGGAATATGGGACAAATAGGGTTATCTGGTACTAATACAGTGACATCTTCATCAAAGATACCCAACAATATACCATCTTTAACCAGTTTTTCCAATTCTCTCTTAAAAATTAGTGTTGGATTCCTATCTAGTTTTTAATATGTCCTATCATTCAGAAGTCGTCTATAAGCTTCATCAAAATAATTTTGCTTATTCATAATAACTATGCTGCCTCCCTTATCCGAGTCGCGTATGACAATATCATTATTATCTTGCAAGGATTTAATAGCTCTACGCTCATTAGCAGTCAGGTCAAGGGAGGCAGCATTAGCTACAATACCATCTTCTAAAGCAAGAATATCCTTCTGTACAGCCTTTTGAAATGCATTAATAAATGGTCCCCTGTAGTTAGTAGGGTAAAAATTAGAATGATGTTTTTTTGGTTTAGGAAAAATGGATGATTGATATTATTGATTATCAACACTATACATGTTAACCAAAGTGGTAAGTGTGCATGCTTCTTCAAAATCAATATGCTTTTTTTTTTACAAAATCTCTGAGGGTGTGCCACACTTCTTGGAGTCATAGCTTCACTTTGTTTATTAAGTGCAAACTACCTCTTCAAGGTTAACTTGCGCACAAATTTATTAATATCCAGTAGTGTGGAAAACCCTGAGAAATTTCTAGTTGGTGCAAATCCCAAACCTCTTGAAAGAACATTTCTTTCATTGTCATTAAGAGTATAATCTGATATGTTAACAATATTAAGTCCTTGTGTGTCATTAAGACTATAATCTGGAATCAATGTCCCTTCTTTTTCTTGCTCTTTTCTTCGCTTTTTGTTTTTCCACCGTCTCCTCCTCCTCTGTTTTTTTTATATCTTTGGGGATTTCTTCTTGTCTTTAGTTTGGTCATCTGCGGTTCCTCGTCTGCATCCTCCATTGAAGATTCCTGTAAAAAAGAGGAAGAGCGGGATGGGGAGACAGAAGGAGAAGACAGGGGAGAGAAGGAGCTGGTAGAAACACTAGTACTCCTGGCACTTGTTTTTACATTCAACGGTCTGAAGCAGTGCCCGCCTACTTTTTCCTCTTGTGCATTCCTTTGCGGTTTGATCCGCCGCTACCAGCTACGGCACTCCAGGAGGTAAGGTGTACTAGCCCTTTCAATTAATTTAGGGCTTCCGGCTCAAGCATAGTTTGTCAAGGTTGCGGTTCACTTCACGCTGTGAGTACTTTGGATCTTCCTACACCGCTTGACCGGATAAATACAGCAGGATATCAGCAGCATTCTTACAAAGACTAACGGCTATAAGCATATTGGACTATCAACAATAAAAGTAAGAATTTTTCTACTATTCAAATTGTTTTTGTAAAAGTCTATTTTTCAAATGTTCTAAGAGGACTTTTTACATTGGGTATAATGTTGTAAGGCCGTTGCATACATATATATATATATATATATATATATAATACTGCTGATAGGGATATTTAAATACCCGCCGGATTTTTAAAAGTTATTCTATAACCTGACACCTGTAAATACTAACCGTTCACATAGCAGACATGGCAGGTGTAGACACTGAAGCTAGTAATCAAGCACAGATTGACCTTCCTAATGATGAAATAGAAAATTATGAAACAGAGTAAACTCCATGGGATATTCAATATCAACATGCAGTTTTTGATATAAAAACAAGACAGTTATTTTTTGATAAAATCTTTGCTGAAGAGTTGGAACAAAAAGATCAGCAGGACATTAAAAAATCTTTAAAAAATTTGGAACATATGTTATGCACAGATTTAAGACTCATGTGGGATGTCATAGCTTTTCAGAAATATAGGGATTGTAAACATATTCCTAGAGGCCTACGAATAAAAAAGTACCCCTCATTTGAATTCGATGACCAAGAGGATCTAGAGGATTGGAATATGGCACTCACTGAGGGTTAAAGAAAAGAAACGTATGAAACTGGCTGACACTTTAAAATCAGCTAAAGAGGGTCTGAAAAATTATGAAAAAAATACTAAATTTATCACATACAAAAACAAAATGGATGAGTCCCTAGATACATTTGATGAAGAGCAGGCTGCAAGAAAAGGCAAAAAGTTCCTGCGTGATAAAGAGGACTATGAACAAGATCATGTATATAATTGGGCAGCCGATCGCAGACAAAATTTACAGAGAAGATACACCAATGCCAATCAAAAGGGCAATAAAAATTCTGGAAATAAAAATCAGAATGTGACACAACATGATGGGGGACAACCGAAATCCATATTGAAGAAGAAAGATAATAAGAAAGTGGTGTTCAGTACCGATGAGGGAGAATCCACAGACTCAGAAGCAAGTGCCAGGAGTACTAGTGTTTCTACCAGCTCCTTCTCTCCCCTGTCTTCTCCTTCTGTCTCCCCATCCCGCTCTTCCTCTTTTTTACAGGAATCTTCAATGGAGGATGCAGACGAGGAACCGCAGATGACCAAACTAAAGACAAGAAGAAATCCCCAAAGATATAAAAAAAACAAAGAAGAAGGAGACGGTGGAAAAACAAAAGGAGAAGAAAAGAGCAAGAAAAAGAAGGGACATTGATTCCAGATTATAGTCTTAATGAGGTTTTATCTACTGATAGTTATGACACACAAGGACTTAATATTGTTAACATATCAGATTATACTCTTAATGACAATGAAAGAAAACAGAATTTATGCTTACCTGATAAATTACTTTCTCCAACGGTGTGTCCGGTCCACGGCGTCATCCATTACTTGTGGGATATTCTCCTCCCCTACAGGGAAAGGCAAGGAGAGCACACAGCAAGAGCTGTCCATATAGTCCCTCCCAGGCTCCGCCCCCCCCCAGTCATTCGACCGGCGGTTAGGAGAAAAAAAGGAGAAACTATAGGGTGCCATGGTGACTGTAGTGTATAGAGAAAGAAATTTTTCATACCTGATTAAAAAACCAGGGCGGGCCGTGGACCGGACACACCGTTGGAGAAAGTAATTTATCTGGTAAGCATAAATTCTGTTTTCTCCAACATTGGTGTGTCCGGTCCACGGCGTCATCCATTACTTGTGGGAACCAATACCAAAGCTTTAGGACACGGATGAAGGGAGGGAGCAAATCAGGTTACCTAACAGAAGGCACCACGGCTTGCAAAACCTTTCTCCCAAAAATAGCCTCCGAAGAAGCAAAAGTATCAAATTTGTAGAATTTGGCAAAAGTGTGCAGAGAAGACCAAGTCGCTGCCTTACATATCTGATCAACAGAAGCCTCGTTCTTGAAGGCCCATGTGGAAGCCACAGCCCTAGTAGAGTGAGCTGTGATTCGTTCAGGAGGCTGCCGTCCGGCAGTCTCATAAGCCAATCGGATAATGCTTTTCAGCCAGAAAGAAAGAGAGGTAGCAGTAGCTTTTTGTCCTCTCCTCTTACCAGAATAAACGACAAACAAAGAAGAAGTTTGTCTGAAAACCTTTGTTGCTTCTAAATAGAACTTTAAAGCACGGACTACATCTAAATTGTGTAACAAACGTTCCTTCTTTGAAACTGGATTCGGGCACAAAGAAGGGACAACTATTTCCTGGTTAATATTCTTGTTGGAAACAACTTTTGGAAGAAAACCAGGCTTGGTACGCAAAACAACCTTATCTGAATGGAACACCAGATAGGGTGGATCACACTGCAAAGCAGATAGTTCAGAAACTCTTCTAGCAGAAGAAATAGCAACCAAAAACAGAACTTTCCAAGATAGTAACTTGATATCTATGGAATGTAAGGGTTCAAATGGAACCCCTTGAAGAACTGAAGACTACAGGGAGGAGTCAAAGGTCTGTAAACAGGCTTGATTCTGACCAAAGCCTGTACAAAAGCTTGTACATCTGGCACAGCTGCCAGTCGTTTGTGTAACAAGACAGATAAAGCAGAAATCTGTCCTTTTAGAGAACTCACTGACAATCCCTTATCCAAACCTTCTTGGAGAAAGGAGAGGATCCTGGGAATTTTAATCCATGAGAATCCCTTGGATTCACACCAACAGATATATCTTTTCCATATTTTATGGTAAATCCTTCTAGTCACAGGTTTTCTGGCTTAGACCAGAGTATCTATCACTGAATCTGAAAACCCGCGCTTGGATAAAATCAAGCGTTCAATTTCCAAGCAGTCAGCTGGAGAGAAACTAGATTTGGATGTTCGAATGGACCTTGTACTAGAAGATCCTGTCTCAAAGGTAGCTTCCCTGGTGGAGCCGATGACATATTCACCAGGTCTGCATACCAAGTCCTGCGTGGCCACGCAGGAGCTATCAGAATCACCGAGGCCTTCTTCTGTTTGATCCTGGCTACAAGCCTGGGAAGGAGAGGGAACGGTGGAAACGCATAAGCTAGGTTGAACGACCAAGGCGTCACTAATGCATCCACTAGAGTCACCTTGGGATCCCTGGATCTGGACCCGTAGCAAGGAACCTTGAAGTTCTGACGAGACGCCATCAGATCCATGTCTGGAATGCCCCATAATTGAGTCAACTGGGCAAAAACCTCCGGGTGGAGTTCCCACTCCCCCGGATGGAAAGTCTGACGACTCAGATAATCCGCCTCCCAGTTGTCTACTCCTGGGATGTGAATTGCAGATAGATGGCAGGAGTGATCCTCCGCCCATTTGATGATCTTGGATACCTCTCTCATCGCCAAGGAACTCTTTGTTCCTCCCTGATGGTTGATGTAAGCTACAGTCGTCATGTTGTCTGACTGGAATCTTATGAATCCGGCCTTCGCTAGTTGAGGCCAAGCCCGGAGAGCATTGAATATCGCTCTCAGTTCCAGGATGTTTATCGGGAGAAGAGACTCTTCCCGAGACCATAGACCCTGAGCTTTCAGGGAATCCCAGACCGCGCCCCAGCCTAATAGACTGGCGTCGGTCGTGACAATGACCCACTCTGGTCTGCGGAAACTCATTCCCTGAGACAGGTGATCCTGTGACAACCACCAACGGAGTGAGTCTCTGGTCATCTGGTCTACTTGAATCTTTGGAGACAAGTCTGTATAGTCCCCATTCCACTGCTTGAGCATGCACAGTTGTAATGGTCTTAGATGAATTTGAGCAAAAGGAACTATGTCCATTGCTGCAACCATCAACCCTACTACTTCCATGCACTGAGCTATGGAAGGCTGCAGAACAGAGTGAAGAACTTGACAAGCGTTTAGAAGCTTTGACTTTCTGACTTTTGTCAGGAAGATCTTCATTTTTAAAGAATCTATTATCGTTCCTAAGAAGGGAACTCTTGTCGACGGAGACAGGGAACTCTTTTCTACGTTCACCTTCCACCCGTGAGATCTGAGAAAGGCTAGAACAATGTCTGTATGAGCCTTTGCTTTGGAAAGAGACGACGTTTGGATTAGAATGTCGTCCAGATAAGGTGCAACTGCAATACCCCTTGGTCTTAGAACCGCTAGAAGGGACCCTAGCACCTTTTTGAAAATCCTTGGATGATCTTTGTGGATAGGAATATGTAGATACGCATCCTTTAAATCCACGGTAGTCATAAATTGACCCTCCTGGATTGTAGGTAAAATTGTTCGAATGGTTTCCATTTTGAACGATGGAACTCTGAGAAATTTGTTTAGAATTTTTAAATCCAGAATTGGTCTGAAAGTTCCCTCTTTTTTGGGAACTACAAACAGATTTGAGTAAAACCCCTGACCTTGTTCCACAGTTGGAACTGGGTGTATCACTCCCATCTTTAACAGGTCTTCTACACAATGTAAGAATGCCTGTCTCTTTATTTGGTTTGAAGATAAGTGAGACATGTGGAACCTTCCCCTTGAGGGTAGTTCCTTGAATTCCAGAAGAAAACCCTGAGAGACTATTTCTAGTGCCCAGGGATCTAAACATCTCTTGCCCAAGCCTGAGCAAAGAGAGAGAGTCTGCCCCCTACAAGATCCGGTCCCAGATCGGGGGCTAACCCTTCATGCTGTTTTGGTAGCAGCAGCAGGCTTCTTGGCCTGTTTACCCTTGTTCCAGCCTTGCATTGATTTCCAAGCTGGTTTAGTCTGGGAAGCGTTACCCTCTTGTCTAGAGGCTGCCGGTCCGTTCCTGAAATTGCGAAAGGAACGAAAATTGGACTTATTCTTAGCCTTGAAAGGTTTATCTTGTGGGAGGGCATGGCCCTTTCCCTCAGTGATGTCTGAAATAATCTCTTTCAATTCTGGCCCAAAAAGGGTCTTACCCTTGAAAGGGATATTAAGCAATTTTGTCTTGGAAGATACATCCGCCGACCAAGACTTTAGCCAGAGCGCTCTGCGCACCACAATTGTAAACCCTGAATTTTTCGCCGCTAACCTCGCTAACTGCAAAACGGCGTCTAAAATAAAGGAATTAGCTAACTTAAGTGCGTGAATTCTGTCCATGACTTCCTCATACGGAGTCTCCCTACTGAGCGACTTTTCCAGTTCCTCGAACCAGAACCACGCCGCTGTAGTGACAGGAATAATGCACGAAATAGGTTGAAGGAGGTAACCTTGCTGTACAAAATCTTTTTAAGCAAACCCTCCAACTTTTTATCCATAGGATCTTTGAAAGCACAATTGTCCTCAATAGGAATGGTCGTGCGCTTGGCTAGAGTAGAAACCGCCCCCTCGACCTTAGGGACTGTTTGACATGTGTCCTTCCTGGGGTCGACCATAGGGAACAATTTCTTAAATATAGGAGGAGGGACAAAAGGTATGCCTGGCTTCTCCCACTCCTTATACACTATGTCCGCCACCCGTTTAGGTATCGGAAAAGCATCAGGGTGCACCGGGACCTCAAGGAACTTGTCCATCTTGCACAATTTTTCTGGGATGACCAGATTGTCACAATTATCCAGAGTAGATAGCACCTCCTTAAGTAATGCGCGGAGATGCTCTAATTTAAATTTAAATGTCACAACATCAGGTTCTGCCTGCTGAGAAATTCTTCCTATCAGAAATTTCCCCATCTGACAAACCCTCCCTCACTGCCACTTCAGATTGGTGTGAGGGTATGACAGAAAAATTATCATCAGCGCCCTCCTGCTCTACAGTGTTTAAAACAGAGCAATCGCGCTTTCTCTGAAATGCTGCCATTTTGGATAAAATATTAGCTATGGAGTTATCCATTACTGCCGTCAATTGCTGCATAGTAACAAGCATTGGCACGCTAGAAGTACTAGGGGTCGCCTGCGCGGGCATAACTGGTATAGACACAGAAGGAGATAATGTAGAACTATGTCTACTTCCTTCATCTGAGGAATCATCCTGGGCAACTTTACAATTTGTGACAGTACTGTCCTTACTTTGTTTGGACGCTATGGCACAATTATCACACATATTTGAAGGGGGAACCACATTGGTTACCATACATACAGAACATGATCTATCTGAAGGTACAGACATGTTAAACAGGCTTAAACTGGTTAATAAAGCACAAAAACCGTTTTAAAACAAAACCGTTACTGTCTCTTTAAATGTTAAACAGGGCACACTTTATTACTGAATATGTGAAAAACAGAATTTATGCTTACCTGATAAATTACTTTCTCCAACGGTGTGTCCGGTCCACGGCGTCATCCTTACTTGTGGGATATTCTCTTCCCCAACAGGAAATGGCAAAGAGTCCCAGCAAAGCTGGTCACATGATCCCTCCTAGGCTCCGCCCACCCCAGTCATTCGACCGACGGACAGGAGGAAATATATATAGGAGAAACCATATGATACCGTGGTGACTGTAGTTAGAGAAAATAATTCATCAGACCTGATTAAAAAACCAGGGCGGGCCGTGGACCGGACACACCGTTGGAGAAAGTAATTTATCAGGTAAGCATAAATTCTGTTTTCTCCAACATTGGTGTGTCCGGTCCACGGCGTCATCCTTACTTGTGGGAACCAATACCAAAGCTTTAGGACACGGATGAAGGGAGGGAGCAAATCAGGTCACCTAAATGGAAGGCACCACGGCTTGCAAAACCTCTCCCCCAAAAATAGCCTCCGAAGAAGCAAAAGTATCAAATTTGTAAAATTTGGCAAAAGTGTGCAGTGAAGACCAAGTCGCTGCCTTACATATCTGGTCAACAGAAGCCTCGTTCTTGAAGGCCCATGTGGAAGCCACAGCCCTAGTGGAGTGAGCTGTGATTCTTTCAGGAGGCTGCCGTCCGGCAGTCTCATAAGCCAATCGGATAATGCTTTTAAGCCAAAAGGAAAGAGAGGTAGAAGTCGCTTTTTGACCTCTCCTTTTACCAGAATAAACAACAAACAAGGAAGATGTTTGTCTGAGTAAAGATTTCTGGATGGAGTTCCCACTCCCCCGGATGGAATGTCTGACGACTCAGAAAATCCGCTTCCCAATTTTCCACTCCTGGGATGTGGATCGCAGACAAGTGGCAGGAGTGATCCTCCGCCCATTGAATTATCTTGGTCACTTCTTTCATCGCCAGGGAAGTCCTTGTTCCCCCCTGATGATTGATATATGCAACGGTCGTCATGTTGTCTGACTGAAACCTTATGAATTTGGCCTTTGCTAGTTGAGGCCAAGCTCTGAGAGCATTGAATATCGCTCTCAGTTCCAGAATGTTTATCGGGAGAAGAGACTGTTCCCGAGACCATAGACCCTGAGCTTTCAGGGATTCCCAGACCGTGCCCCAGCCCACTAGGCTGGCGTCGGTCGTGACAATGACCCACTCTGGTCTGCGGAAGCTCATTCCCTGTGACAGATTGTCCAGGGTCAGCCACCAACGGAGTGAATCTCTGGTCTTTTGATCTACTTGAATCGTCGGAGACAAGTCTGTATAATCCCCATTCCACTGTCTGAGCATGCACAGTTGTAATGGTCTTAGATGAATTTGTGCAAAAGGAACTATGTCCATTGTTGCAACCATCAATCCTATTACTTCCATGCACTGCGCTATGGAAGGACGAGGAACAGAATGAAGTACTTGACAAGAGCTTAGAAGTTTTGATTTTCTGACCTCTGTCAGAAAAATCCTCATTTCTAAGGAATCTATTATTGTTCCCAAGAAGGGAACTCTTGTTGACGGGGACAGAGAACTTTTTTCTTTGTTCACCTTCCATCCGTGAGATCTGAGAAAGGCTAGGACGATGTCCGTATGAGCCTTTGCTTTTGACAGGGACGACGCTTGAATCAGGATGTCGTCCAAGTAAGGTACTACTGCAATGCCCCTTGGTCTTAGAACCGCTAGAAGGGACCCTAGTACCTTTGTGAAAATCCTTGGAGCAGTGGCTAATCCAAATGGAAGTGCCATAAACTGGTAATGCTTGTCCAGAAAAGCGAACCTTAGGAACTGATGATGTTCCTTGTGGATAGGAATATGTAGGTACGCATCCTTTAAATCCACGGTAGTCATAAATTGATTTTCCTGGATAGTAGGTAGGATCGTTCGAATAGTTTCCATTTTGAACGATGGTACCCTGAGAAATTTGTTTAGGATCTTTAGATCCAAAATTGGTCTGAATGTTCCCTCTTTTTTGGGAACTATGAACAGATTGGAATAAAATCCCATTCCTTGTTCTCTTATTGGAACTGGATGTATCACTCCCATCTTTAACAGGTCTTCTACACAATGTAAGAATGCCTGTCTCTTTATTTGGTTTGAAGATAATTGAGACCTGTGGAACCTTCCCCTTGGGGGTAGTTCCTTGAATTCCAGGAGATAACCTTGAGAAACTATTTCTAGCGCCCAAGGATCCTGAACATCTCTTGCCCAAGCCTGAGCAAAGAGAGAAAGTCTGCCCCCCACTAGATCCGGTCCCGGATCGGGGGCTATCCCTTCATGCTGTTTTGGTAGCAGTGGTAGGCTTCTTGGCCTGCTTACCCTTGTTCCAGCCTTGCATTGGTTTCCAGGCTGGTTTGGGTTGTGAAGTATTACCCTCTTGCTTAGAGGATACAGAATTAGAGACTGGTCCGTTTCTGCGAAAGGGACGAAAATTAGGCTTATTATTAGCCTTAAAAGACCTATCCTGTGGGAGGGCGTGGCCCTTTCCCCCAGTGATGTCTGAAATAATCTCTTTCAAATCAGGTCCAAATAATGTTTTACCTTTGAAAGGAATGTTAAGCAATTTTGTCTTGGAAGACACATCCGCTGACCAAGACTTTAGCCAAAGCACTCTGCGCGCCACGACAGCAAACCCTGAATTTTTCGCCGCTAATCTAGCTAATTGCAAAGCGGCATCTAAAACAAAAGAGTTAGCCAATTTAAGTGCTTGAACTCTGTCCATAACCTCCTCATACGAAGATTCTTTACTGAGCGATTTTTCTAGTTCCTCGAACCAGAAACACGCTGCCGTAGTGACAGGAACAATGCATGAAATTGGTTGTAGAAGGTAACCTTGCTGTACAAAAATCTTTTTAAGCAAACCCTCTAATTTCTTATCCATAGGATCTTAGAAAGCACAACTATCTTCAATAGGAATAGTAGTGTGTTTGTTTAGAGTAGAAACCGCCCCCTCGACCTTGGGGACTGTCTGCCATAAGTCCTTTCTGGGGTCGACTATAGGAAATAATTTCTTAAATATAGGGGGGGGGGGGAAACAAAAGGTATGCCGGGCCTTTCCCACTCTTTATTTACTATGTCCGCCACCCGCTTGGGTATAGGAAAAGCGTCGGGGGGCACCGGAACCTCTAGGAACTTGTCCATCTTACATAATTTCTCTGGAATGACCAAATTGTCACAATCATCCAGAGTAGATAACACCTCCTTAAGCAGTGCGCGGAGATGTTCTAATTTAAATTTAAATGTCACAACATCAGGTTCAGCTTGATGAGAAATTTTTCCTGAATCTGAAATTTCTCCATCAGACAAAACCTCCCTCATGGCCCCTTGAGATTGGTGTGAGGGTATGTCAGAACAGTTATCATCAGCGTCCTCTTGCTCTTCAGTGTTTAAAACAGAGCAATCGCGCTTTCTCTGATAAGTAGGCATTTTGGATAAAAGATTTGCTATGGAGTTATCCATTACAGCCGTTAATTGTTGCATGGTAATAAGTATTGGCGCACTAGATGTACTAGGGGCCTCCTGTGTGGGCATAACTGGTGTAGACACAGTAGGGGATGATGTAGTATCATGTTTACTCCCCTCATTTGAGGAATCATCTTGGGCAATATCATTATCTGTTGCATTACTGTCCTTACTTTGTTTGGACACTATGGCACAATTATCACATAAATTTAAATGGGGAGACACATTGGCTTTCATACATATAGAACATAGCTTATCTGATGGTACAGACATGTTAAACAGGCTTAAACTTGTCAACAAAGCACAAAAAACGTTTTAAAATAAAACCGTTACTGTCACTTTAAATTTCAAACTGAAAACACTTTATTACTGAATATGTGAAAAAGTATGAAGGAATTGTTCAAAATTCACCAAAGTTTCACCACAGTGTCTTAAAGCATTAAAAGTATTGCACACCAAATTTCAGAGCTTTAACCCTTAAATTAACGGAACCGGAGCCGTTTTTACATTTAACCCCTATACAGTCCCAGAATGAGGCTCTGTCTATAACTAGAAAGGCCCCCATCTGAAAAAGGTGTCCAACACAGTGCCTGCCGTTTTTCTAAACCTTCCCCAAGATTATAATACCAATAATTAGTTAGAATCTGCATAATATGCCTAGTAAAGCAATTGTTTTAGCCCAGAAAAATGTCTACCAGTTTTTAAGCCCTTTTTAAAGCCCTTTATTCTTTTATGTTTAACTAAGAAAATGGCTTACCGGTCCCCATGAGGGGAAATGACAGCCTTCCAGCATTACATGGTCTTGTTAGAAATATGGCTAGTCATACCTTAAGCAGAAAAGACTGCTAACTGTTTCCCCCAACTGAAGTTACTTCATCTCAACAGTCCTATGTGGAAACAGCAATCGATTTTAGTTACTGTCTGCTAAAATCATCTTCCTCTCACAAACAGAAATCTTCATCCTTTTCTGTTTCAGAGTAAATAGTACATACCAGCACTATTTTAAAATAACAAACACTTGATAGAATAAAACTACAAAAAACTCTTAACCATCTCCGTGGAGATGTTGCCTGTGCAACGGCAAAGAGAATGACTGGGGTGGGCGGAGCCTAGGAGGGATCATGTGACCAGCTTTGCTGGGACTCTTTGCCATTTCCTGTTGGGGAAGAGAATATCCCACAAGTAAGGATGACGCCGTGGACCGGACACACCAATGTTGGAGAAAACTATGAAGGAATTATCCAATCTTTACCAAATATTCACCACAGTGTCTTAATGCATTCAAAGTATTGCACCCCAATTTTCAAGCTGGTAACCCTTAAAATGTTTACAATTTTAACCCCCTTACAGTCCCAGCCACAGCCTTTGCTGCGACTTCACCAATCCCAGGGGGGTATATGATACCAAATGAAGCCTTCTAGGAACGTTTTTAGTGGATTGCAGACCCTGACACATGCAGCTGCATGTACTGTACTCAAAAGTAACTGCACAGTAATGGCGCGAAAATGAGGCTCTGCCTACTACAGAGAAAGGCCCTTCCTGACTGGGAAGGTGTCTTAACAAGTGCCTGGTGCTAAAAACGTTCCCCAATGTTATAAAAGTGTGAAATTCAACTTCAAACTGCATATAATACTTAAATAAAGCAATCGATTTAGCCCCTAAAAGTGTCTACCAGTTTATAGCCCATGATAAGCCCTTTATTCTGTTTGAGACTAAGAAAATGGCTTACCGATCCCCATGAGGGAAAAATGACAGCCTTCCAGCATTACACAGTCTTGTTAGAAAAATGGCTAGTCATACCTTGAGCAGAAAAGTCTACAAACTGTTCCCCCCAACTGAAGTTCTCTCATCTCAACAGTCCTGTGTGGGAACAGCAATTGATTTTAGTTACTGCTGCTAAAATCATAATCCTCTTTCAAACAGAACTCTTCATCTCTTTCTGTTTCAGAGTAAATAGTACATACCAGCAATATTTTAAAATAACAAACTCTTGATAGAAGAATAAAAAACTACAACTAAACACCACAAACTCCTCACCATCCCCGAGGAGATGCTACTTGTTCAGAGCGGCAAGGAGAATGACGGGGGGGGGGGGCGGAGCCTGGGAGGGACTATATGGACAGCTCTTGCTGTGTGCTCTCCTTGCCTTTCCCTGTAGGGGAGGAGAATATCCCACAAGTAATGGATGACGCCGTGGACCGGACACACCAATGTTGGAGAAATGTTCTTTTAAGAGGTTTGGGATTTGCACCAACTAGAAATTTCTCAGGGTTTTCCACACTACTGGATATTAATAAATTTGTGCGCAAGTTAACCTTGAAGAGGTAGTTTGCACTTAATAAACAAAGTGAAGCTATGACTCCAAGTAGTGTGGCACACCCTCAGAGATTTTGTAAAAAAAAGCATATTGATTTTGAAGAAGCATGCACACTTACCACTTTGGTTAACATGTATAGTGATGATAATCAACAATATCAATCATCCATTTTTCCTAAACCAAAAAAACATCATTCTAATTTTTACCCTACTAACTACAGGGGACCATTTATTAATGCATTTCAAAAGGCTGTACAGAAGGATATTCTTGCTTTAGAAGATGGTATTGTAGCTAATGCTGCCTCCCTTAACCTGACTGCTAATGAGCGTAGAGCTATTAAATCCTTGCAGGATAATAATGATATTGTCATACGCGACTCGGATAAGGGAGGCAGCATAGTTATTATGAATAAGCAAAATTATTTTGATGAAGCTTATAGACAACTTCTGAATGATAGGACATATTAAAAACTAGATAGGAATCCAACACTAATTTTTAAGAGAGAATTAGAAAAACGGGTTAAAGATGGTATATTGTTGGGTATCTTTGATGAAGGAGATGTCACTGTATTAGTACCAGATAACCCTATTTGTCCCATATTCCATCACGTACCTAAGATCCACAAAGATGCGAGGTGTCCTCCGGGTAGATCAATTGTGGCAGGAATCAGCTCATTATTTGAGCCTTTATCAGAATGGCTGGATTCCATTTTACAACCAATTGCAATGTCACAGTTGAGCTTCCTGCAGGACACCTCGCACCTCTTATTAACATTGGAGGATATACAATGGCATTCAAATTTTTCATGGGGTGTTATAGATATAGCTTCCCTTTATACCTCCATTCCCCAGGGTCAGGGTATCAAAGCTGTAAAGTATTTCATGCAGAGAGACTCACTCTATACTCCTGCAGAAATAGATTATATCTGTGAGGTATTAAAGTTCTTATTGTCACACAACTATTTTTTGATTGATAACGAATATTTTATTCAAACTTGTGCTACAATTATATCTATATACACCTAGCAATGTTTGGAGTGACAAAATAGCACTTTATGTGCGCTATATAGATGATCTGCTTTTTATATTCAATATTCCTTTCAATGATAATATCTTTAGTGAATTTCTATCATACTGTGACAATAATGAAATGAACCTTAAGTATAATATAATTTGGAACAAGTGAAATATTTAGATTTGACACTTCTAATAAGCAATACTTCTATCATTACTAGAACATATAGAAAGCCTACTGCAGGCAAAACCATTTTGCATGCAAAGTCACAGCATCCACAGCATTTAATTGATTCAATCCCAAAATCTCAATTTTTGAGGATTAGACGTAATACTAGGTCTGATGTAGTTTATGAGGAACAATCCATTGAACTAAGAGATAGACTGGTGAAAAGAGGTTATAAACCTAAAAAAAACATAATTTATGCTTACTTGATAAATTTATTTCTCTTGTAGTGTATCCAGTCCACGGATCATCCATTACTTGTGGGATATTCTCCTTCCCAACAGGAAGTTGCAAGAGGATCACCCACAGCAGGGCTGCTATATAGCTCCTCCCCTCACTGCCATATCCAGTCATTCGACCGAAACAAGCCGAGAAAGGAGAAACCATAGGGTGCAGTGGTGACTGTAGTTTAATTAAAATTTAGACCTGACTTAAAAGGACAGGGCGGGCCGTGGACTGGATACACTACAAGAGAAATAAATTTATCAGGTAAGCATAAATTATGTTTTCTCTTGTTAAGTGTATCCAGTCCACGGATTATCCATTACTTGTGGGATACCAATACCAAAGCTAAAGTACACGCATGATGGGAGAGACAAGGCAGGAACTTAAACGGAAGGAACCACTGCCTGTAGAACCTTTCTCCCCAAAACAGCCCCCGAAGAAGCAAAAGTATCAAATTTGGAAAATTTGGAAAAAGTATGAAGGGAAGACCAAGTTGCAGCCTTACAAATCTGTTCAACAGAGGCCTCATTTTTAAAGGCCCAGGTGGAAGCCACAGCTCTAGTAGAATGAGCTGTAATCCTTTCAGGAGGCTGCTGTCCAGCAGTCTCATAGGCTAAACGGATTATACTCTGAAGCCAAAAAGAAAGAGAGGTTGCCGAGGCCTTCTGACCTCTCCTCTGTCCAGAGTAAACAACAAACAGGTTAGATGTTTGGCGAAAATCTTTAGTAGCCTGTAAGTAAAACTTCAAGGCACGGACTACGTCTAGATTATGCAAAAGACGTTCCTTCTTTGAAGAAGGATTAGGACATAATGATGGAACAACAATCTCTTGATTGATATTCTTAGGTAAAAACCCAGGTTTTGTACGCAGAACAACTTTATCTGAATGAAAGATCAGATAAGGAGAATCACAATGTAAGGCAGATAACTCCGAGACTCTTCGAGCCGAGGAAATAGCCATCAGAAAAAGAACTTTCCATGAAAGAAGTTTGATATCAATAGAATGAAGGGGTTCAAACGGAACCCCTTGAAGAACTTTAAGAACCAAGTTTAAGCTCCATGGAGGAGCAACAGGTTTAAACACAGGCTTAATTCTAACTAAAGCCTGACAAAATGCCTGAACGTCTGGAACTTCTGCCAGACGCTTGTGTAAAAGAATAGACAGAGCAGAAATCTGTCCCTTTAAAGAACTAGCTGATAATCCTTTGTCCAAACCCTCTTGGAGGAAGGACAATATCCTAGGAAAGCCAAACCAGTACTGAAACGAGAATCAGTAGAGGAAATGGTATATATAAGAGTATATCGTCGATCTGAAAAGGGAGGTAAGAGATGAATCTCTACGACCGATAACAGAGAACCTATGAAATAGACCCCGTAGAAGGAGATCACTGCATTCAAATAGGCAATACTCTCCTCACATCCCTCTGACATTCACTGCACGCTGAGAGGAAAACCGGGCTCCAACCTGCTGCGGAGCGCATATCAACGTAGAATCTAGCACAAACTTACTTCACCACCTCCATAGGAGGCAAAGTTTGTAAAAACTGATTTGTGGGTGTGGTGAGGGGTGTATTTATAGGCATTTTGAGGTTTGGGAAACTTTGCCCCTCCTGGTAGGAATGTATATCCCATACGTCACTAGCTCATGGACTCTTGCTAATTACATGAAAGAAAGCCTGACGACTTAGAAAATCCGCCTCCCAGTTCTCTACACCTGGGATATGGATCGCTGACAGGTGGCAAGAGTGAGTCTCTGCCCAGCGAATTATCTTGGAGACTTCTGACATCGCTAGGGAACTCCTGGTTCCCCCTTGATGGTTGATGTAAGCCACAGTCGTGATGTTGTCCGACTGAAATCAGTGTTGCTAGCTGAGGCCAAGACAGAAGAGCATTGAATATTGCTCTTAACTCCAGAATATTTATTGGGAGGAGTTTCTCCTCCTGAGTCCATGAACCCTGAGCCTTCAGGGAGTTCCAGACTGCACCCCAACCTAGAAGGCTGGGATCTGTTGTTACAATTGTCCAATCTGGTCTGTGAAAGGTCATACCCTTGGACAGATGGGCCCGAGATAACCACCAGAGAAGAGAATCTCTGGTTTCCTGATCCAGATTTAGTAGAGGGGACAAATCTGTGTAATCCCCATTCCACTGACTGAGCATGCATAATTGCAGCGGTCTGAGATGCAGGCGCGCGAATGGCACTATGTCCATCGCCGCTACCATTAAGCCGATTACTTCCATGCACTGAGCCACCATGGGACGCGGAATGGAGTGAAGTACACGGCAAGCATTTAGAAGTTTTGATAACCTGGACTCCGTCAGGTAAATTTTCATTTCTACAGAATCTATTAGAGTCCCTAGGAAGGAAACCCTTGTGAGAGGAGATAGAGAACTCTTTTCTTCGTTCACTTTCCACCCATGCGACCTCAGGAATGCCAGAACTATCTCTGTATGAGATTTGGCAATTTGAAAGCTTGACGCCTGTATCAGGATATCGTCCAGGTAAGGAGCCACCGCTATGCCTCGCGGTCTTAGGACTGCCAGAAGTGAGCCCAGAACCTTTGTAAAAATTCTTGGGGCTGTAGCCAACCCGAATGGAAGAGCTACAAATTGGTAATGCCTGTCTAGAAAGGCAAACCTCAGGAACTGATGATGATTCCTGTGAATCGGAATGTGAAGGTAGGCATCCTTTAAGTCCACTGTGGTCATGTACTGACCCTCTCGGATCATGGGTAAAATGGTTCGAATAGTTTCCATCTTGAATGACGGAACTCTGAGGAATTTGTTTAGGATCTTTAAATCCAAAATTGGTCTGAAGGTTCCCTCTTTTTTGGGAACCACAAACAGATTTGAATAAAACCCCTGTCCTTGTTCCGTCCGCGGAACTGGAAGGATCACTCCCATTACAATGAGATCTTGTACGCAGCTTAGGAATGCCTCTTTCTTTATCTGGTTTACAGATAATCTTGAAAGGTGAAATCTCCCTTGTGGAGGAGAAGCTTTGAAGTCCAGAAGATATCCCTGAGATATGATCTCCAACGCTCAGGGATCCTGAACATCTCTTGCCCATGCCTGGGCGAAGAGAGAGAGTCTGCCCCCTACTAGATCCGTTGTCCGATAGGGGGCCGCTCCTTCATGCTGTCTTAGAGGCAGCAGCAGGCTTTCTAGCCTGCTTGCCCTTGTTCCAGGACTGGTTAGGTTTCCAGGCCTGCTTGGATTGAGCAAAAGTTCCCTCTTGTTTTGAAGCAGAGGAAGTTGATGCTGCACCTGCCTTGAAATTTCGAAAGGCACGAAAATTAGACATTTTGGCCTTTGATTTGGCCCTGTCCTGAGGAAGGGTATGACCCTTACCTCCAGTAATGTCAGCAATAATTTCTTTCAAACCAGGCCCAAATAAGGTCTGCCCCTTGAAAGGAATGTTGAGTAATTTAGACTTTGAAGTCACATCAGCTGACCAGGATTTGAGCCATAGCGCCCTACGCGCCTGGTTGGCGAATCCGGAATTCTTAGCCGTTAGTTTAGTCAAATGAACAATGGCATCAGAAACAAATGAGTTAGCTAGCTTAAGAGTTCTAAGCTTGTCAACAATTTCAGTCAATGGAGCTGTATGGATGGCCTCTTCCAGGGCCTCAAACCAGAATGCCGCCGCAGCAGTGACAGGCGCAATGCATGCAAGGGGCTGTAAAATAAAACCTTGTTGAATAAACATTTTCTTAAGGTAACCCTCTAATTTTTTATCCATTGGATCTGAAAAAGCACAATTGTCCTCAACCGGGATAGTGGTACGCTTTGCTAAAGTAGAAACTGCTCCCTCCACCTTAGGGACAGTCTGCCATAAGTCCCGTGTAGTGGCATCTATTGGAAACATTTTTCTAAATATAGGAGGTGGGGAAAACAGAATTTATGTTTACCTGATAAATTACTTTCTCCAACGGTGTGTCCGGTCCACGGCGTCATCCTTACTTGTGGGATATTCTCTTCCCCAACAGGAAATGGCAAAGAGCCCAGCAAAGCTGGTCACATGATCCCTCCTAGGCTCCGCCTACCCCAGTCATTCGACCGACGTTAAGGAGGAATATTTGCATAGGAGAAACCATATGGTACCGTGGTGACTGTAGTTAAAGAAAATAAATTATCAGACCTGATTAAAAAAACCAGGGCGGGCCGTGGACCGGACACACCGTTGGAGAAAGTAATTTATCAGGTAAACATAAATTCTGTTTTCTCCAACATAGGTGTGTCCGGTCCACGGCGTCATCCTTACTTGTGGGAACCAATACCAAAGCTTTAGGACACGGATGAAGGGAGGGAGCAAATCAGGTCACCTAAATGGAAGGCACCACGGCTTGCAAAACCTTTCTCCCAAAAATAGCCTCAGAAGAAGCAAAAGTATCAAACTTGTAAAATTTGGTAAAAGTGTGCAGTGAAGACCAAGTCGCTGCCCTACATATCTGATCAACAGAAGCCTCGTTCTTGAAGGCCCATGTGGAAGCCACAGCCCTAGTGGAATGAGCTGTGATTCTTTCGGGAGGCTGCCGTCCGGCAGTCTCGTAAGCCAATCTGATGATGCTTTTAATCCAAAAAGAGAGAGAGGTAGAAGTTGCTTTTTGACCTCTCCTTTTACCGGAATAAACAACAAACAAGGAAGATGTTTGTCTAAAATCCTTTGTAGCATCTAAATAGAATTTTAGAGCGCGAACAACATCCAAATTGTGCAACAAACGTTCCTTCTTTGAAACTGGTTTCGGACACAGAGAAGGTACGATAATCTCCTGGTTAATGTTTTTGTTAGAAACAACTTTTGGAAGAAAACCAGGTTTAGTACGTAAAACCACCTTATCTGCATGGAACACCAGATAAGGAGGAGAACACTGCAGAGCAGATAATTCTGAAACTCTTCTAGCAGAAGAAATTGCAACTAAAAACAAAACTTTCCAAGATAATAACTTAATATCAACGGAATGCAAGGGTTCAAACTGAAAGAACTAAATTGAGACTCCAAGGAGGAGTCAAAGGTTTGTAAACAGGCTTAATTCTAACCAGAGCCTGAACAAAGTTAAACACTAAAAAACTCTAAGCCATCTCCGTGGAGATGTTGCCTGTACAACGGCAAAGAGAATGACTGGGGTAGGCGGAGCCTAGGAGGGATCATGTGACCAGCTTTGCTGGGCTCTTTGCCATTTCCTGTTGGGGAAGAGAATATCCCACAAGTAAGGATGACGCCGTGGACCGGACACACCTATGTTGGAGAAAAGGGCACACCGGGCCTATCCCACTCCTTACTAATAATTTCTGTAAGCCTTTTAGGTATTGGAAAAACATCAGTACTCACCGGCACTGCATAGTATTTATCCAGCCTACACAATTTCTCTGGCACTGCAATTGTGTCACAGTCATTCAGAGCAGCTAATACCTCCCCAAGCAATACACGGAGGTTCTCAAGCTTAAATTTAAAATTAGAAATCTCTGAATCAGGTCTCCCCGATTCAGAGACGTCACCCACAGACTGAAGCTCTCCGTCCTCAGGTTCTGCATATTGTGACGCAGTATCAGACATGGCTCTTACAGCATCTATGCGCTCTGTATCTCGTCTAACCCCAGAGCTATCGCGCTTGCCCCTCAATTCAGGCAATCTGGATTATACCTCTGACAGGGTATTATTCATGATTGCAGCCATGTCCTACAAAGTAATCGCTATGGGCGTCCCTGATGTACTTAGCGCCATATTAGCGTGCGTCCCTTGAGCGGGAGGCGAAAGGGTCCGACACGTGGGGAGAGTTAGTCGGCATAACTTCCCCCTCGACAGACCCCTCTGGTGACAATTCTTTTATAGATAAAGACTGATCTTTACTGTTTAAGGTGAAATCAATACATTTAGTACACATTCTCCTATGGGGCTCCACCATGGCTTTTAAACATAATGAACAAGTATCCTCTGTTTCAGACATGTTTGTACAGACTAGCAATGAGACTAGCAAGCTTGGAAAACACTTTAAAGCAAGTTAACAAGCAATATAAAAAAACGTTACTGTGCCTTTAAGAGAAACAAATTTTGACAAAATTCGAAATAACAGTGAGAAAAGGCAGTTACACTAACAACATTTTTACAGTGTATGTAACAAGTCAGCAGAGCATTGCACCCACTTGCAAATGGATGATTAACCCCTTAATAACAAAAACAGAATAATAAATGACAAAAACGTTTTTTAAACACATTCACAACAACTGCCACAGTCTACTGTGATTGTTACCCTCTTCAAAAACGACTTTGAAGCCTTTTGAGCCCTTCAGAGATGTCCTGTATCATGCAGAGGGAAGCTGAATGTCTCTGTCAGTATTTTTAGCTGCACAGAAAAGCACTAAAATAGGCCCTTCCCACTCATATTGCAACAGTGGAAAGCCTGTTACTAGGCAAAAATCAAGCCAGCCATGTGGAAAAAAACTAGGCCCCAATAAGTTTTGTCACCAAACATATATAAAAACGATTAACATGCCAGCAAACGTTTTATATTACACTTTTATAAGAGTATGTATCTCTGTTAATAAGCCTGATACCAGTCGCTATCACTGCATTTAAGGCTTAACTTACATTAATCCGGTATCAGCAGCATTTTTCTAGCAAATTCCATCCCTAGAAATATGTTAACTGCACATACCTTATTACAGGAAAACCTGCACGCTATTCCCCCTCTGAAGTTACCTCACTCCTCAGAATATGTGAGAACAGCAAAGGATCTTAGTTACTTCTGCTAAGATCATAGAAATCACAGGCAGATTCTTCTTCTAATGCTGCCTGAGATGAAACAGTACACTCCGGTACCATTTAAAAATAACAAACTTTTGATTGAAGTTAACCCCTTAATGACCGGACCATTTTTCAGTTTTCTTACCCTTAATAACAATGGCTATTTTTAAATTTCTGCAGTGTTTGTGTTTAGCTGTAATTTTCCTCTTACTCATTTACTGTACCCACACATATTATATTCCGTTTTTCTCGCCATTAAATGGACTTTCTAAAGATACCATTTTTATCATCATATCTTATAATTTAATATAAAAAATATATAAAATATGAGGAAAAAATGGAAAAAAAACACACTTTTTCTAACTTTGACCTCCAAAATCTGTTACACATCTACAACCACCAAAAAACACCCATGCTAAATAGTTTCTAAATTTTGTCCTGAGTTTAGAAATACCCAATGGTTACATGTTGTTTGCTTTTTTTGCAAGTTATAGGGCAATAAGTACAAGTAGAACTTTGCTATTTCCAAACCACTTTTTTTCAAAATTAGCGCTAGTTACATTGGAACACTGATATCTGCCCGGAATCCCTGAATATCCCTTGACATGTATATATTTTTTTTTAGAAGACAACCCAAAGTATTGATTTATGCCCATTTTGGTATATTTCATGCCACCATTTCACTGCCAAATGCGAGCAAATAAAAAAAATTGTTCACTTTTTCACAAATTTTGTCACAAACTTTAGGTTTCTCACTGAAATTATTTACAAACAGTTTGTGCAATTATGGCACAAATGGTTGTAAATGCTTCTCTGGGATCCCCTTTGTTCAGAAATAGCAGACATATATGGCTTTGGCGTTGCTTTTTGGTAATTAGAAGGCCGCTAAATGCAGCTGCGCACCACACGTGTATTATGCCCAGCAGTGAAGGGGTTAATTAGGGATCTTGTAGGGACCTTGAAGGGTTAATTTTAGCTTTAGTGTAGTGTAGTAGACAACCCAAAGTATTGATCTAGGCCCATTTTGGTATATTTCATGCCACCATTTCACCGCCAAATGCGAGCAAATAAAAAAAAAAGTGAAATTTTTCACAATTTTAGGTTTCTCACTTAAATTATTTACAAACAGCTTGTGCAATTATGGCACAAATGGTTGTAAATGCTTCTCTGGGATCTCCTTTGTTCAGAAATAGCAGACATATATGGCTTTGGCGTTGCTTTTTGGCAATTAGGAGGCCGCTAAATGCTGCTGCGCACCACACTTGTATTAAGCCCAGCAGTGAAGGGGTTAATTAGGTAGCTTGTAGAGAGCTTGCAGGGTTAATTTTAGCTTTAGTGTAGAGATTAGCCTCCCACCTGACACATCCCACCCCCTGATCCCTCCCAGACAGCTCTCTTCCCTCCCCCACCCCACAATTGTCCCCGCCATCTTAAGTACTGGCAGAAAGTCTGCCAGTACTAAAATAAAAGGTGTTTTTTTTTTGTTTGTTTTTTTTAATTATTCAGCTGTGATGGACCTCTGCCTTAACCCCCAACCTCCCTGATCCCCCCCAAACACCTCTCTAACCCTCCCCACCTACCTATTTGCCACCATCTTGGGTACTGGCAGCTGTCTGCCAGTACCCAGTTTTCCCCAAAAAATAAAGTGTTTTTTTTTTTTTTTTAAATGTTTTTTTCATTTTTTCTGTAGTGTAGCTGCCCCCCCCAGTACCCCCACCCCCCTAACCCTACCAGATCCTATTATTATTAATTTTTTTACAGTTTGCTGCCCCCCCCTCCCTCTTAACAAAATTCATTGGTGGCAGTGTTTGCTGCGCGCGCGCGCACACACACACGCGCGCACGCAGGCAGGCCCCCCCTCCGCTCGCTCCCGGCATCCGGCGTGCACAATGCACTTGTAGGAACCGGATGCCGGGTAGCGATGGGCCGCCCACCCTCCTCCCTTGTAAGCTCCCACCCACCAACAAACGGCCCCATCGCTACCGGTGCAGAGAGGGCCACAGAGTGGCTCTCTCTGGATCGGATGCTTTTTAAAGGGTATTGCAGGATGCCTCAATATCGAGGCATCACTGCAATACCCTGAGAGCTGCTGGAAGCGATTGCGATCGCTTCCAGCACTCTCTTAGACAACTGACGTACCAGGTACGTCCATTGTCACTAACTGCTAGTTTTTGCAGGACGTACCTGGTACGTCAGTTGTCATTAAGGGTTTAAAAAACTAACTATAATACACCACTCTCCTCTTACTACGTCCATCTTTGTTGAGAGTTGCAAGAGAATGACTGGGTATGGCAGTGAGGGGAGGAGCTATATAGCAGCTCTGCTGTGGGTGATCCTCTTGCAACTTCCTGTTGGGAAGGAGAATATCCCACAAGTAATGGATGATCCGTGGACTGGATACACTTAACAAGAGAAATGGAGAATGTGAGAAATACAGTCAAACATTTAGGCACTAATACTAATGTTAAAACACAGCATTTAGATACTGATTTTGATGAGGCTATTGTGTTTTCTACACCCTTTAGCCAACAATATAATCAAGTGGTTAAAATAATAAAAAAACATCTCAACCTACTTAAGCCAGATGAAACATTACAGCCATTTATCAAAAAGTGCAAATTTGTGCCAAAAAAATCTAAAACTTTGGCACAAACATTGTCACCAAGTTTGGTAAAATCTGACACCACACTTCAACCAATTACATGGTTAAATAAAAAAGGCAGTTTCAAATGTGGAACAAGAAGTTGTTTAGCATGTCCAAATATCCTTCAGCAGGATTTTTTCTTGTGTCAAGTTAATAAGAAAATTTACTCTATTGACTTCTATGCCAACTGTGGTGCAAAATTTGTCATATATCTTACTTGCAATCTTTGTTCTTTACAGTACGTAGGTAAAACTACCCGTACTGTGAGAACACGTTACAATGAACATGTAAGAGATGTAAAAAACTACAGTAAAGATTCCACAGTAGCAGATCATTTTAATAATATTCATTTAACAAACAAAGCCAGTCTGTCATTTCAAATTATAGACATTGCTAAAGTGCCACCTAGGGGTGGCAATAGGGATAAAATCCTAGAGAAAAAAGAACTCTATTGGATCTTAAAATTATGCACACGTCTACCACATGGTATGAATCGAGAATGCGACAAACTTTTTTATTGATACATAGTATTAGTATTATTGTCATGTCTCAATCATTATGTACAGAATACTATATGTACACAAATGTATCTAATATCATATAAAAGAGATACAATGTCTGGTTCTGTTTAGTCCTGATATATGTGCTTAGGCATTTTATGCAACAACAGTTTTGTAGTGTTGTAACATATTTTAGATAATAATACCTGATCACATTTTTCGGGATCATATATTATGTCTGCTTTTGAGAAAAACTGAAATACTACATGTGTGTTTTTTCTATCATGATATATTTCATTAAATGTTGTTTTGCTCTGTAAATTTACCGTATATAAGTATTGTGTTACGTCTTAGGAAGCTAAGGTCTATGCATATTTTTATTCAATTTATCTAGCAGTTAACAAAGTGTCACATTAGGATATTGTTTTTACTCTGTTTTTCTCTGCTTAGACCAGAGGGGGTTAATATTAGTCACCTCCTAGGCCTATAAAGAGTTAGAGTATAGACATAGACGTCAGTCTATGAGTAAGCGCACCTGGAGGCGCGAAACATGTTAGACTACTAGTCTCCTTACTGCCTGTCTGCATGTGCTGTTGTTTTTACTTGGAACTTCAATAAAGCATTACACATGTTTTTACATTCAACGGTCTGAAGCAGTGCCTGCCTACTTTTTCCTCTTGTGCATTCCTTTGCGGTTTGATCTGCCGCTACCGGCTACGGCACTCCAGGAGGTCAGGTGTACTAGCCCTTTCAATTCATTTAGGGCTTCCGGCTCAAGCATAGTTTGTCAAGGTTGCGGTTCACTTCACGCTGTGAGAGCTTCTTGTTCCCCCCTGATGGTTGATGTAAGCCACCGAGGATACATTGTTTGATTGGAATCTGATTAACTGGAACGAACCCAGCAGAGGCCAAGCCTTCAGAGCATTGTATATTGCCCAAAGATCCAAAATGAGATCAGGAGGGAGGCAATGGCAATTTGGAAATTTGACGCCTGTATCAGAATGTCTTCTAAATAAGGGGCCACTGCTATGCCCCACGGCCTTAGGACCGCCAGAAGTGACCCCAGAACCTTCGTAAAGATTCTTGGAGCTGTAGCTAACCCAAAGGGAAGAGCTACAAACTGGTAATGCCTGTCCAGGAAGGCAAACCTGAGAAACCGATGATGATCTTTGTGTATCGGAATGTGAAGATAAGAATCCTTTAAATCCACTGTAGTCATGTATTGACCCTCCTGGATCATAGGCAGGATGGTACGAATAGTCTCCATCTTGAATGATGGGACCCTGAGAAATTTGTTTAGGATCTTGAGATCTAAGATTGGTCTGAAGGTTCCCTCTTTCTTGGGAACCACAAACAGATTTGAATAGAAGCCTTGTCCCTGTTCCTCCTTTGGAACTGGGTGGATCACTCCCATAACTTGGGAGGTCTTGAACACAATGTAAGAATGCCTCTCTCTTTATCTGGTTTGCAGATAATTGTGAAAGGTGAAATCTCCCTTTTGGAGGGGAAGCTTTGAAGTCCAGAAGATATCCCTGGGAAACAATTTCCAACGCCCAGGGATCCTGGACATCTCTTGCCCAAGCCTGGGCAAAGAGAGAAAGTCTGCCCCCTACTAGATCCGTTACCGGATCGGGGGCCAATCCTTCATGCTGTCTTAGAGGCAGCAGCAGGCTTTTTGGCCTGCTTACCTTTGTTCCAAGCCTGGTTAGGTCTCCAGACCGACTTGGACTGGGCAAAAGTTCCCTCTTGTTTTGTATTAGAGGAAGTTGATGCCGCGCTCGCCTTAAAGTTTCGAAAGGCACGAAAATTAGTTTGTTTGGCCTTTGATTTAATAGACCTGTCCTGAGGGAGGGCATGACCTTTTCCTCCAGTGATATCAGAAATGATCTCCTTCAAACCAGGCCCGAATAGGGTCTGCCCCTTGAAGGGAATATTAAGAAGCTTAGACTTTGAAGTAACGTCAGCTGACCATGATTTAAGCCATAGCGCCCTACGCGCCTGAATAGCAAAACCAGAATTCCTAGCCGTTCGTTTAGTCAAATGAACAATGGCATCAGAAACAAATGAATTGGCTAGCTTAAGTGCTCTAAGCTTGTCAAGTACATCATCCAATGGGGTCTCTACCTGTAAAGCCTCCTCTAGAGACTCAAACCAGAAGGCCGCCGCAGCAGTGACAGGGGCAATGCATGCAAGCGGTTGTAGAATAAAACCTTGTTTTTAAACATTTTCTTAAGGTAACCCTCTAATTTTTTATCCATTGGATCTAAGAAAGCACAACTGTCCTGGACAGGGATAGTAGTACGCTTAGCTAGGGTAGAAACTGCTCCCTCCACCTTAGGGACCGTTTGCCATAAGTCCCGTGTGGCGGCATCTATTGGAAACAATTTCTTAAAAATAGGAGGGGAAGAGAACGGTACACCTGGTCTATCCCATTCCTTAGCAATAATTTCTGAAAACCTTTTAGGTATTGGAAAAACATCAGTGAAAACAGGCACTGCATAGTATTTATCCAATCTGCATAATTTCTCTGGCACTGCAATGGTGTCACAGTCATTCAGAGTAGCTAAAACCTCCCTGAGCAACAAGCGGAGGTGTTCAAGCTTAAATTTAAATGTTGCTATATCAGAATCAGGTTGAATCATCTTCCCTGAGTCAGAAACATCACCCACAGAAAGAAGCTCTCCTCCCTCAGCTTCTGCATATTGTGAGGGGGTATCAGACATAGCTACTAAAGCGTCAGAGTGCTCTGTATTCCTTCTAACCCCAGAGTTGTCTCGCTTTCCTCGCAACCCAGGTAGTCTGGATAATACCGCTGACAGTGTATTATCCATGACTGCCGCCATGTCTTGTAAAGTAAACGCCATGGGCGCGCTAGATGTACTTGGCGCCTCTTGAGCGGGAGTCAAAGGCTCTGACACGTGGGGCGAGTTAGTCGGCATAACTTCCCCCTTGTCAGATTCCTCTGGTGATAAATCTTTTAAAGACAGAATATGGTCTTTATTACTTAAAGTGAAATCAGTACATTTGGTACACATTCTAAGAGGGGGTTCCACCATGGCTTCTAAACATAATGAACAAGGAGTTTCCTCTATGTCAGACATGTTTAAACAGACTAGCAATGAGACCAGCAAGCTTGGAAAACACTTTACAGAAAGTTAACAAGCAAAAAATAAAAACGGTACTGTGCCTTTAAGAAAAATAAAAAAGGTCAGAATTTGAAAAACAGTGAAAAAAAGCAGTAAATCAAACGAAATTTTTACAGTGTGTATAATAAGCTAACAGAGCATTGCACCCACTTGCAAATGGATGATTAACCCCTTAGTTTCCAAAACGGATCAAAAAAACGAAATAGACGTTTTTTAACAGTCACAACCAACTGCCACAGCTCTGCTGTGGCCCTAGCTCATACAAAACGACTTTGGAAATCCCAAAAACCCTTCAGAGGGGTCCTAAGCATTCAGGGAACTCCTTCAGGAAAACTGGATGTCTCAGTCTGTAAAAGTTAATGCGCATCTAGGCCCCTCCCTCTTCCTGTCTACACAGTGAGAGGCCTAACAAAACTATCCAAGGCAAATTTTAGCCAGCCATGTGGAAAAAAACTGGGCCCCAATAAAGTTTATCACCAGAAAGCATATAAAAAAACGTTTAAGCACTCCCAGCAAACGTTTTTTATTTCAGTAGTTTGAAAAAATAATAAGAGTGTTACCTCTAATAGTAAGCATGATACTAGTCGTTATTAAATCACTGTAATCAGGCTTACCTTAAATAAATCTGGTATCAACAGCATTTTCTAGTATATACATTTCTCTAGAGAAATTTTTACTGCACATACCTCATAGCAGGATACCCTGCACGCCATTCCCCAAGCTGAAGTTACCTCTCTCTTCAGTTATGTGTGAGAACAGCAATGGATCTTAGTTACAACCTGCTAAGATCATTAGAGATCACAGGCAGACTCTTCTTCTATTTTCTGCCTGACACCAAAATAGTACAACACCGGTACCGTTTAAAAATAACAAACTTTTGATTTGAAGAAAAAATAACTAAATTACACCACATCTCTCTAACTGCTTCCATGTTTGTCGAGAGCTGCAAGAGAATGACTGGAGGTGGCAGGAAGGGGAGGAGCTATATAGACAGCTCTGCTGTGGGTGATGCTGCCGCAGCCGTAATCGGCGCGATACATGCAAGGGGTTGCAATATAAAACCTTGTTGAACAAACATTTCTTAAGGTAACCCTCTAATTTTTTATCCATTGGATCTGAAAAAGCACAGCTATCCTCCACGGGATAGTGGTACGCTTAGCTAAAGTAGAAACTGCTCCCTCCACCTTAGGGACCGTTTGCCATAAGTCCCGAGTGGTGGTGTCTATTGGAAACATCTTTCTAAATATTGGAGGGGGTGAGAACGGCACACCGGGTCTATCCCACTCCTTAGTAACAATTTCAGTTAGTCTCTTAGGTATAGGAAAAACGTCAGTACTCGCCGGTACCGCAAAGTATTTATCCAACCTACACAGTTTCTCTGGTATTGCAACGGTGTTACAATCATTGAGAGCTGCTAAGACCTCCCCTAGTAATACACGGAGGTTCTCCAATTTAAACTTAAAATTTGAAATATCTGAATCCAATCTGTTTGGATCAGAACCGTCACCTACAGAATGAAGCTCTCCGTCCTCATGCTCTGCAAGCTGTGACGCAGTATCAGACATGGCCCTAGTATTGTCAGCGCACTCTGTTCTCACCCCAGAGTGATCACGCTTGCCTCTTAGTTCAGGTAATTTAGACAAAACTTCAGTCATAACAGTAGCCATATCTTGTAATGTTATCTGTAATGGCCGCCCAGATGTACTAGGCGCCATAATATCACGCACCTCCCGGGCGGGAGATGCAGGTACTGCCGCGTGAGGCGAGTTAGTCGGCATAACTCTCCCCTCGCTGTTTGGTGAAATTTGTTCAAATTGTACAGATTGACTTTTATTTAAAGTAGCATCAATACAGTTAGTACATAAATTTCTATTGGGCTCCACCTTGGCATTGGAACAAATGACACAGATATCTTCCTCTGAGTCAGACATGTTTAACACACTAGCAATAAACTTGCAACTTGGTTATAATCTTTTTTAGCAAAAACGTACTGTGCCTCAAAGAGGTACTAAACGATTAAATGATTAAATGACAGTTGAAATAATGAACTGAAAAACAGTTATAGCATCAAACTTTAAAACAACACAACTTTTAGCAAAGGTTTGTTCCCATTAGAAAAATAACAATAATTAAATTTGACATAAAAATTACAGAGCAACGTTTTTATTCACAGTCAATATAAAATTCTCACAGCTCTGCTGAGAGAATCTACCTCCCTCTAAAGAAGTTTGAAGACCCCTGAGATCTGTCAGAGATGAACCGGATCATGCAGGAAATATAAGAGTAACTGACTGGAATTTTTTGATGCGTAGCAAAGAGCGCCAAAAACGGCCCCTCCCCCTCACACACAGCAGTGAAGAGAAACGAAACTGTCATAATTAAAACCAACTGCCAAGTGGAAAATAATGCCCAAATATTTATTCACTCAGTACCTCAGAAATGTAAACGATTCTACATTCCAGCAAAAACGTTTAACATGATAAATACTTATTAAAAGGATTAGTGACTTTTAACAGAGTAGTTCCGGTGAAATACCATCCCCAGAATACTGAAGTGTATACATACATGTCATTATAACGGTATGGCAGGATTTTCTCATCAATTCCATTCAGAAAATAAAAACTGCTACATACCTCAATGCAGATTCATCTGCCCGCTGTCCCCTGATCTGAAGCTTTTACCTCCCTCAGATGGCCGAGAACAGCAATATGATCTTAACTACTCCGGTTAAAATCATAGTAAAAAACTCTGGTAGATTCTTCCTCAAACTCTGCCAGAGAAGTAATAACACGCTCCGGTGCTATTGTAAAATAACAAACTTTTGATTGAAGTCATAAAAACTAAGTATAATCACCATAGTCCTCTCACACATCCTATCTAGTCGTTGGGTGCAAGAGAATGACTGGGACTGACGTAGAGGGGAGGAGCTATATGCAGCTCTGCTGGGTGAATCCTCTTGCATTTCCTGTTGGGGAGGAGTTATATCCCAGAAGTAATGATGACCCGTGGACTGATCACACATAACAGAAGAAAAGAAGGATAAACTGCAATGTGGGCAATTTAAACATTTTATATTATAATTCAAAAAGTTGAAATCACCCTTTAAGTAAAAATAGTTGAAATTTAAAGTGAAACTAACAGGAAGTGCATCTCCAACTCCTGGGACACCACTGCTCACTGGTTGACAGAAAAATCTAGGTGACTAAGCACAGGAATATATATTTTTTTTATTTCGAAAAAAATAAATAACTGTATAACATTATTAAAATTTCTCTTTCAGGAGGAACAAATAGAATATTTGAGCATCATGTCCCCTTAGGTCTCAAATAGTTATACATTGTCACCTTTCACTCCCTAAATTAGGGCTGCAACAATTAATCAGTAAGATTGATCATAAAAATAGTTGTGAACAAAGCTCATTATTGATTAGGTGGTCTGCGATGGTCAGTTGCACTGCACCAGTTGCTTCACTCAGATGAACTCCTGCACATGGTATTGTGCAAAAAAAACAAAATGTATGCTTACCTGATAAACTTATTTCTTTCCCGATATGGAAAGTCCACGACGTCATCAATTACTAGTGGGAATATCACTCCTGGCCAGCAAGAGGAGACAAAGAGCACCACAGCAAAGCTGTTAAGTATCACTCCCCTTCCCAAAATCCCCAGTCATTTGACCGAAGGGAAATGGAAAAAAGGAATAACACAAAAGTTGTAGAGGTGCCTGACGTTTAGTCAAAAAAATAAATGTCTTTAAGAAAAGGGTGGGGTCGTATATCCCTCCATATCCGGAAATAAATTTACCAGGTAAGCATAAATTTTGTTGTTTTCTTTCCTAAGATACAGAGAGTCTGCAACGTCATCAATTACTAGTGGGAACCAATACCCAAGCTAGAGGACACAGATGACTAGGGAGGGAGAACAAGACAGGCAGACCTAAACAGAAGGCACCACTGCTTGAATTTGGAAAAAAAAGGACCAAGAAGCAGCCTTGCAAATCTGCTCCACAGAAGTTTCAATTTTGAAAGTCCAAGAAGAGGAGACGGCCATCGTGGAAAGAGCCGTAAGTCCCTCAAGGAGGCTGCAAACTAGCAGTCTCATAAGCAAAACAAATTATACTTCTCAACCAGAGAGAAAGAGAAGTAGCAGAAGCTGTCTGACCTACGCTTCCCAGAGAAACAAACAAACAAACAGGGCAGAGGACTGGCGAAAATCCTTAGACACCTGTAGGTAGAAAATTAGAGCATGCACAACATCCAAGTTGTGCAACAAACGTTCCTTATGAGAAGAAGGATTAGGACATAGAGAAGAAACAACAATTTCCTGATTAATATTTTTTTTATCAGAAACCACTTTAGGAAGAAAACCCAACTTAACACGTAGAACCGCCTTATCAGCATGAAAGATCAGGTAAGGCGAATCACACTTCAAAGCTAAAAGTCCAAGATAATAACAAAGTGAATGTAAATTTTAAGCTTTATAATCCTCAGTACTGATTCACAATATGTTTGCAATTTAAACCGCTATGTTTTATTTTTTCCAAAATTCATCTTGTGATATTATATTTTATATTATAACTTATCTACGTCTTCAATGGTAACTCCTCCCATACTTGACTTCCGGTTTGCGGAGTCCTTTTCTTATAGACCATTCCCTCTAGCTCTCTTACGTATGACTGGAGCACGCTCCCGAGGACAATGCAATTTGCGCATGCGTTTTATAACCCTTTTTAATATGCGCATGCGTGCCTTGTTCTGTTTTTAATCGTAAACCTTTAATCTCGTTGTCATTGTGCCTGTGTGTTTAGGAACGCATGCGCAGTTTGATTGCGTGACGTATAAGAAAAACGGTCTGGACGCCACGGGGTACAATCTATTATTAGTTATAGCGGTCTGTCAATCAAATGCGAAACGAGGGACAAGATGGCGGGCGGAGGAAGAAAGTAAGCGAAATCGGTTTAAAAATCCTTCGATTATGATATATACTTAAATTTGTAAAAATTGATGACTTAAACTAACCTTTATTTTGAACTAATAACAAAGTAAGGGACAGAGGAGACCGTGACTTTACATATTGTGTACGATGTTAATACAATGTAGTTATTTTCTAACAAGGAGTTAGATCAGTATGCAGTGTTAGCCAGATTGACCTAACTTGTAACCACTTCCGGGTCATTTTAGGTTTAAATAGAGGCTGCTTTTTAACAATTTTATGCCTGATGAAACGGTCCTGTTGACCGAGAAACGCGTTGCAAGACTTTTACCACGACCCGGTTTTGTGGCTTTTTCACCTTACTTTACATATTTGAATTATCACTGCAACCGCTTCAACGGTTAGCTTGCAGCTTACGGACGAACCCTGTGTTTGAGAGACACATACACGCTGCTTTGATCCAGTTGGACACCCTCTCCTCCTGTCGAGGCATACACCTCCATTCTCTGAGCCCTTTGGAAGGCGGCTATTTGACAATCTGAGTCCAGATTTGCCGGGTCAAACACACGGAGACCCACAGCGTACTGACTGCTGTCTAAATGTCAGTCTGCCTAATAGCATCTTATTGGTTTAAGATGCCACTATTCTTGTGAGTAGTTTTAATTTATTTCGACACACATCACGTTTGTAATTACATATTACACTATGAGGCGCCCCTTGTCTTTCTCTTCAATCTAGTATTCTTCAAATCATCATACTGTGGGACACAAGAGAAGCTTGCCGACTTATCGTTTCCACAAGAGACATTTTCACAAAAACTTGGGACAAATCACAGTGACATTCTTTTTATTTACACATATTCATTTTATATTATTCACATTTATTATTTTTTGTTTTTTTCAGTATACCACTAATTATTACGATCATTTGGTTACACTTTTGAGGGTCCATAGTGAACCAACATTTTTATATGTTTTTATACACATAGTAATATCACTGTTTTTCACTTATAAAACACACGCTTTCTCTTAGATATTCCCTAGAGATTATCCCTATCACTCAAACACAGCCTGCTGTAAAACTTAAAAACAAGGTTAAAACTCCAAGGAGAAGCAACAGATTTAAACACAGGCCTGATTCTGACCAGGGCCTGACAAAAAGATGGAACATCTGCCAGACACTTGCAACAAAATAGATAATGCAGAAATCTGACCCTTCAGAGTACTGACTGACAATACCTTCTCCAGACCTTCCTGGAGAAAAGACAAATCCTAGGAATCCTGACCCTACTCCAAGAGTAGTCTATGGATTCACACCAATAAAGGTATCTACGCCATATCTTATGGCAAATCTTTCTAGTAACAGCTTCAGAGAAACGAGATTTGAATGGAGGAAAGGACCATGAATTTGAAGGTCCTTCCTCAGATGTAACCTCCAAGGTGGAAGTGATGACATCTTCACAAGGTCTGCATACCAGATCCTGCGAGGCCATGCAGGAGCTATTAGAATACCAATGTTTTCTCCTGTTTGATATGAGCAATGACTAGTGGAAGGAGAACAAATGGAGGAAACAGATAAGCCAGACTGAAATCCCAAGGAATCGCCAGAGCATCTATCAGGGCGGCCTGCAGATCTCTTAACCTTGAACCGTACCTTGGAAGCTTGGCATTCTGCCGAGACACCATCAGATCCAACTCCGGCACCCCCCAATTAAGGGTTAACCTGGAGAACACCTCCGGATGGAAAGCCCACTCCCCAGGAAGAAACGTCTGGCTGCTCAGGAAATCCGCTTCCCAGTTGACCACTCCTGGAATGTGGATGGCAGAAAGACAGCAATTGTGAGCTTCCGCCCACTGAACAATCTGATCCCTGGTGGTTGAAGTAAGGTCTTATTGTGTTTAAAACATTATTAAAACAGTATTAGACACTGTCATAGTCACCATTTACAGAACAAACTGCTCTAACTGAATATGAGAGCGACAGTCCACTGTCAGGACCAGTGTTCCCTCTAAGGCCAGTTTTGTGTGCGGCCAAGCAGTGAAACAGTTAATTAGGTAACCACACCCTGCAATTAGCAAACACTACACAATGCAGATGGCAAGGTATGGTTCTCTTGTTAACTGTTTCACTGCTGGGCTGCACACAAAACTGTTCTTAGAGGGATCACTGGTCAGGACCTGCACCTCAGCAGAGCAGCTAGTGTATCTTACAATGAATCTCATTGAAAAACAGAAGGACCATGACAAGTTTAGTTAAAACAACAGCCCACAATAACATAAAAGGGAAAGTACTTTTAAAGCCCAGTAAAAAAGTAATAATCCCTGTCTCTTAATCACAGTATCAGTGCCAGCTCCCTGCCTTAAATATCCTGCATACAGGATATACATGAGCCTTAAACATTGCAGCTAAAATTTCTTAAGTGCTCATCTCCATACCTAGAAGACAAAAAGGCACATGCCTGCAATCTAGCTGTCCGGCAGGACGACAGTTTACATGGTGTGAGAGGACACATACTCCTCACAGAGACCTGTAGAAAAAAGAAAGAACAGAGTAAACATACTCTGGCTTTCTGTACTAGGGCAGCAAAATGTTAAGAAAACACAGCAAGGCCCACCTCACAAGTTCCTAACTGCTTTAAAGCCACCACTACCCTACTGAAGAGATTAACGTGGACCACGACTAGACCCAAAATCTTGCTTGTAGCAAAGGAATCCAATTTTCTTCAGACACCAACACTTCACCTCCTCCATTGACAAAGGCAAAGAAAATGACTGGGGATTGTGGGAAGCGGAGTGATACTTAAAGTGAAGGTCAATTTGGATGAATTAGTGCCCGTTTTTTAATAAACCTATTAAAAACAAGGGCACTTTAATTCATCAAAATTGACATTTCACTCTTTTTCTTCAAAAACTTACCTTACCCTGACAGCTGCTCCAGGGATTCCCCCTGCCATCGGAAGCCTCTTCTTGCGTCAGAGATAATGAATCCGCCTTCCTCCAATCCCAGCTTTCGCCCGGGGGGGGGATCATGGCCTGATGCAACGCCGTGATTGGAGGAAGCCGGATTTGTCATTTTGAACCCAAAGAGATGGCTTGCAACGGGCGGTAGAAGAGCTGTGGCTCGTGTCAGGAGTAAAAGGTACATTTTTTAAGAAAAGGAGCCAAATGTCAATTTTGATGAATTAAAGTGCCCTTGTTTTTAATAGGATGATTAAAAACCGGGCACTAATTCCTCCAAATTGACCTTCACTTTAACAGCTTTGCTGTGGTGCTCTTTGCCTCCTCCTGCTGGCCAGGAGTGATATTCCCACTAGTAATTGATGACGCTGTGGACTCTCCATATCTTAGGAAAGAAAACGAAATTTATCCTTACCTGATACATTTCATTCTATCTTGACACGGTGAGTCCACAGATCATCATCAATTTCTGTTGGGAATATCACTCCTGGCCAGCAGGAGGAGGCAAAAAGCACCACAGCAAAGCTGTTAAATATCACTCCCCTACCCACAATCCCCCAGTCATTCGACCAAAGGGAAAGGAGAGAAAGGAAGTAACACAAGGTGCAGAGGTTTATATAAAAGAAACTGTCTGAATACAGGGCGGGCCGTGGACTCACTGTGTCAAGAAAGAAAGAAATTTATCATCAGGTAAGAATAAATTTCGTTTTCTTTCTAATGACACAGTGATTCCACGGATCATCATCAATTACTGTTGGGAACCAATAACCAAGCCAGAGGAAACAGATGATAAGGGAGGGACAAGACAGGAACCTAAACAGAAGGCACTACTGCTTGAAGAACCTTTCTCCCAAAAGAAGCCTCAGCCAAGGCAAAAGTATCGAATTTATAGAATTTGGAAAAAGTGTGCAAAGATGACCAAGTTGCAGCCTTGCAGATCTGTTCCCCAGAAGCTTCATTTTTGAAGGCCCAGGAAGAAGAAACAGCTCTTGTGGAATAAGCTGTGATTTTCTCAGGAGGTTGCTGTCCAGCAGTCTCATATGCCAAGCGAATAACGCTCTTCAGCCAAAGGGAAAGTGAAGTAGCCGTAGTTTTCTGTCCCTTGCGTTTCCCAGAAAAGCAAACAAACAATGCAGAAGACTGACGAAAGTCCTTAGTTGTCTGCAAATAAAATTTTAGTGCTCGTACAACATCCAAATTATGTAACAAGTGTTCTTTGTGAGAAGAAGGATTAGGACACGAATAAGGATTAGGACACAAAGAAGGTACAATGATTTCCTGATTAATATTCTTGACCGAAACAACCTTGGGCAGGAAACCAAACTTAGTACGCAGAACCACCTTATCAGAGTGAAATATAAGACAAGGGGAATCACACTGTAAAGCAGAGAGTTCAGAAACTCTTGGAGCAGAGGAAATAGAAACAAGAAACAAAACTTTCCAAGACAATATCTTAATATCTAAAGAATGCATAGGCTCAAACAGAGCCTGTTGTAAAACTTTAAGAACAAGGTTAAGACTCCATGGAGGAGTAACAGGTTTAAACACAGGCCGAATTCTAACAAAGGCCTAACCAAACGATTGCACGTCTGGCACATCCGCCAAGTGCTTATGTAACAAAATAGACAATGCCGAAATCTGACCCTTTAGAGTAATTTGCCGACAAACCCTTCTCCAGACAATCATGGAGAAAGGACAAAATCCTAGGAATCCTTACTCTACTCCAAGAGTATCCTTTGGATTCACACCAATACAAGTATTTACGCCTGATCTTATGGTAAATCCTGCGAGTCACAGGCTTACAAGCCTGAATCAAGGTCTCAATGACCGAGTCTGAAAATCCACGTTTAGATAAAACTAAGAGTTTAATCTCCAAGCAGTCAGCTTCAGAGAAACAAGAATTGGATGAAAGAAGGGACCCTGAAGTAGACGGTCCTTCCTCAGAGGCAGTCTTCAAGGTGGAAAGGATGACATTTCCACTAGGTCTGCATACCAAATCCTGCGAGGTCACGCCGGGGCTATGAGAATTACAGATGCCCTCTCGTGCTTGATTCGAGCAATGACTCTTGGAAGGAGAGTGAACGGAGGAAACAGGTATGCTAGACTGAAGTTCCAAGGAACTGCTAGAGCAACGATCAGAAATGCCTGCGGATCTCTTGACCTCGAGCCGTATCTCGGAAGTTTGGCATTCTGACGAGAAGCCCTGAGATCCAACTCCGGCTGCCCCCACTTGAGGGTCAAGCTGGAAAATACATCCGAATGAAGTTCCCACTCCCTGGGATAAAAAGTCTGTCTGCTCAGAAAATCTGCTTCCCAATTGTCCACTCCTGGAATGTGGATTGCAGAAAGACAGCAGTTGTGGGCCACCTCTGTTATGGCCAAGGAACTCCGAGTTCCCCCCTCGTGGTTGATCTAGGCCACCAAGGTTATGTTGTCCGACTGGAATCTGATAAACCGGACTAAGGCTAACTGAGGCCAGGCCAGAAGAGCTTTGAAGTTTGCTCTCAGATCCAAGATGTTTATGGGCAGGACTGACGACTCCTGGGTCCATAAGCCCTAAGCCTTCAACGAGCCCCATACTCCTCCCCAACCTAGAAGGCTGGCATCCGTGGTCACAATCACCCAAGAGGGTCTGCGGAAGCAAGTATCCTGGGAGAGATGATCCTGAAAAAGTCACCACGGAAGAGAGTCTATTGACGCCTGATCTAGATCTACACGCGGAGAAAGGTCTGTAAAGTCCCCGTTCCATTATCTGAGCATGCATAACTGCAGAGGTCTAAGATGGAACTAAGCAAACGAAATGATGTCCATGGAAGCCACCATCAGACCGATTACCTCCATACATTGAGCCACTGACGGCGGTGGAGAAGACTGAAGGACAAAACAAGAATCGAAAATTTTTCTTTTTCTGACCTCCGTCAGTAAAATCTTCATTAACAGGGAGTCTATTATGGTCCCCAAAAATACGACCCTTGTAGCTGAACCAGAGAACTTTTTTTCCCGATTCACCTTCCATCCGTGGGATTGAAGAAAAGACAACAAGATCTCCGTGTGAGATTCTGTCTGTTGAAAAAATGGCGCCTGAACCAGAATGTCATCCAGAGAAGATGCCACTGCAATGCCCCAAAATCGAAGCACAGCTAAAAGAGCCCCCAGAACCTTTGAAAAAATTCTGGGAGCTGTGCCAAGGCCGAATGGAATGGCCACGAACTGGAAATGATTGTCCAAAAAGGTGAATCGCAGAAACTTGTGATGGTTCCTGTAAATGGGAACATGAAGGTATGCATCCTTTAGGTCTATGTTTGTTATGAACTGACCGACCCTCTTGTACCAAGGGAAGAATGGAGCTTATAGTCTCCATCTTGAAGAATGGCACTCTGAGAAACTTGTTTAAACATTTTAGATCTAGGATTGGTCGAAAAGTTCCCTCCTTTTTGGGAACTACGAAAAGATTCAAGTAAAATCCCAGACCCCTTTCCTGAAAGGAACTGAACTATTACCCCCAGGGCGGCAAGGTCCTTGACATAATGTAAGAACGCCTCTCTTTTTATCTGGTCTACAGATAATCTGGAGAGGAGAAACCTGCCTCTGGGAGGAAAAGATTTGAAGTCTATATTGTATCCCTGGGAGACAATGTCCACCGCCCAGGGATCCGGTACATCTCTTATCCAAGCCTGGGAAAAAAAGAAAGATTCTGCCCCCTATAAGATCTGCTCCTGGATCGGGGGCCAACCCTTCATGTTGACTTGGAATCAGCTGAAGGCTTTTTAGATTGCTTTCCCTTATTCCAGAACTGGTTGGGCTTCCAGGAAGGCTTGGCTTGATCTTGCTTGGAGGAAGGGGAGGAAGACTTGCCTTTAAAGTTACGAAAGGAACAAAAATAACTCAGACGTCCCTTCTGCTTTTTCTTTTTATCTTGAAGAAGAAAAGAACCCTTCCCTCCAGTAATATCTGAGATAATTTACGCAAAACCAGGTCCAAACAAGGTCTTACTCTTGTAAGGAATAACCATGAGCTTAGATTTAGATGAAACATCTGCAGACCAGGACTTCAACCACAAGGCCCTGGGAGTAGTAGTCCTCTTGGCTAAAGTGGAGATTGCTCCTTCTACCTTAGGAACCGTCTGCCACGACTCCTTAATAGAATCCGCTATAGGAAACATCATAAAAATAGGAGATGGAGAAAAGGGAATACCAGGTCTTTCCCATTCTCGAGCAATAATCTCTACAGCACGGTCAGGAACCGGAAAAACCTCCACCGCGAAGGGAACCTCAAAGTATTTGTTACATTTACTAGACTTTTTAGCATTGACTACGATAGTTGTGTCGTAGTCGTCCAAAGTAGCCAAAACCTCCTTAAGTAATAAGCGAAGCTTAAATCTGAAGGAAACAACTTCAGCATCAGAAGAAGGAATTACATTGTCTGAGTCTGAGATTTCCCCCCTCAGATGCTACCGACATGTCTTCTTCCTCAGGCTTATGGGAAGGGACACTCTGGATAGCCAGAACTTGATCAGAAACCTTACTAACGGTTTCCTTAAATTTCCTTTACGCCTTCCCTGCAACATGGGGAAAGCTGACAAGGCCTCAGATACCGCAAGGGATACCTGCGAAGCATTGTCTTATAGAGAAAATCCTACAGGCTTGCAAGAGGAAACACAGGGCACTGTATGTGGAGACTGAAAAAGTTGGGACGCTTGAGGAGAAAGCTGCGGCATATCTGCAACAGGAGATACCTGAACAACATTTGCCTGGGATAATGGTGGCTCATGGTCAAATATTTTCTCTCTATAACTTTAAGTTCTCTCAATGCATGAGGAACAAAAAGGAACTGGGGGTTCCACCTGAGCATCAAAACATAACTGACAAGCAAAAACTTTGCCTGGGATAATGGTTTGAAAAGCCTCTTGAACCATCTTATGTAATAAATAAGGATAACGTGTAAAAATTCTTTATTTGAAAATAAAAAATAAATGTGTACTGTGTCTTTAAATAGAAATGTGCGTTAGCGCAACAAACCAAATAGACAGGCTACCTATACACCTCAGTAGCTTTACTGAGGTGCCTACCTGTCCTGCAGCTCACAGAGTGACTTACCTCACAGAAGAAACAATCCCCTTTTCAAATAGAGCGGTTGCAGAGCCCTAACTGCCGGAAAACAAAAGGCTTACAACAGTAATCTCCATGACCAAAAGTTAAAGTATGAAAACTACTATAACACACTGAGCCACTATAAATCACCTCACAGTCTCAATGCCCAAACTGCCAAAAAAAAGAAACCCCAAACATGAAGGTTTAATACAGTCCCATATTAAAGAAGACAGCTTTTAGCTGTAACAAGTGCGAGCAATCTCCTTGCAAAAGAAAATTAAAATGGCATTTACCTGAAAGTGCTGTTCCGGCAGCAGGACAGCTCACCTTGTTTGAGAGGGTGCAGTACCTCACATGGACCTGTGAAGAGAGAAAAACTGAGTAAGCCTACTCAGGTTTTCTAGTTAGGACAGCAGATTCTTGAGAAAACTCAGTGAGGATTGTACCTCACAAGTTTTCAAGTGCTCAAAAGCCACCACTGCCCTACTGAAGAGACTGATGTGGACTAGGCTAGACCCCAGACTGCACTACAGGCAAAGAGATTGACTGAGGGATTGTGGGGAGTGATATTTAACAGCTTTCCTTTGGTGCTCTTTGCCTCCTCCTTCTAGCCAGGAGTGATATTCCCAACAGTAATTGATGATGATCCGTGGACTCACCGTGTCATTAGAAAGAAATGGTATTTATTATTTTTTTTCTATCCTATTAATGGGATAATAATTGAATAAAAACAAAACAAAACAAAACATGTTTTGTGCAATACAACATTCAGGAGTTCAATGGAGTAAAGCAGCTGGAGCTGTGCAACTGACCACCTAATCAATAATGAGATTCAATGACAACTATTTTTATGATCAATCTTAGCGATTAGATGTTGCAGCCCTAATTTATATATAAATTAATTATAGTACTTCCTGTCATTAGGGACACAAGTCAAAATTTCAAGAGGCTTCCCTTATCAAAATGTGAGGTCTTTATCTTCACAATTTGAGTTCACAGAATATAGATACATGCATTTTGTGATTGGTTGGTAGCTGTCACATGATACAGGGGGAGGGAGAATAGCAGTAGCTTTTTATTGTGCATTTGTTGATTATGCAATTCTTTACTGTATTTAATGGTCATTTAAGAACTTACATTAATCAATTTCACTAAATCACACTTTGTAACTTTCTTTTTTTCTCCTGGTACTGAAGTACCATACCTTCGATTCTGTCAGGGACTGTGGACTGTCTGGAGGTGATGAATCTACATCCACGGGCTCTTCTTCTTTTATTTTAATATCAGGTGTAGAAGGCAAAGACATGTCCAGCGGTCCTGCACTCTGTAGGGACAAAAATTAGAAAGCAAATGTTTGTCTAAAGAAATCATTTTTCATATTCTCATAAATGATCAATTTATTAGTGCATGTTGAGCTTTATGTCAATTTTAGATAGGTACAAACTCCCTCTTTCCTTATATACAGTCTATCCCTCTTCTGCTATCTTCAGATCTGTTTATACCTATTTAGCGTAAGACAATGGGAACTACAGCTTAGCTTAAAAGGGACATTACGGTCAAAATTTAAATGCACATTTCTAATTTACATCTTAGAACAGAAACATATTTGCAATATACACGTATTAGCAAAAATGCTTCTAGTAAACGTTATCGCAGTTTTAGTGTTAACATTTTTCTCTGCAGTGCATGTGAAGCATAGCAAAATATTCTCAGTGCACCAGCTGCCAGTGTCAGTGGGGCTTGTATCCTGTCAGCAATTAACAAATTGAGTCATTACCAAATGGTACAAGCACCTTAGGCTCTCTGAGCAAGTGCTGTGTTTTAAATGCTGGTGCACGCTGCATGCTTAAATACACTTTTGAAACAGCTATAGCTTTTGTAAGAAGCATTTTTGCCAATACATGTATATTACAAAACTGCATCTATTCAAAAATTAAATGCACCCATGTGAGTTCTAATTTTAGCTGGAAAGTCCCTTTAAGTTTTTTTTTTTTTTTCCTCTTTGTGTAGATTAATACATAAGGTTATCATTTCCTAATACTGCAAGCACCTGGCCCCCATCACAGCTCCTTGAAGATAGCATATTGCTAGTAAACCACCTTCCCATAGAAGCCCTACCAAGTGTGTGTCATTAAAATCACACTCAGAAATGTGAAGCGCTTTTTTAATCATTGGGTGAATCATCAAGGAGAATAGTAATGCTGAGGTAAATAGAATTTAGGATGTCGTGAGTTAAGATATTTTCTTGTTTTGTTTGGGTCGAAAAAGCAAAATTTATGCTTACCTGATAAATGTATTTCTTTCCGGACATGGTGAGTCCACGGCTTCATCAATTACTGTTGGGAATATCACTCCTGGCCAGCAGGAGGCGGCAAAGAGCACCACAGCAAAGCTGTTTAGTATCACTTCCCGTCCCACAACCCCCCGTCATTCGACCAAAGGGAAATGGAGAAAAAAAAACATAATTAATTGAATTAAAGGGCGGGGCAGTGGACTCACCATATCCGGAAATAAATTTATCAGGTAAACATCAATTTTGTTTTCTTTCCTAAGATATGGTGAGTCCATGGCTTCATCAAATACTGTTGGGAACCAATACCTAAGCTAGAGGGCACAGATGAATAGGGAGGGACAAGACAGGCAGACCTAAACAGAAGGCACCACCGCTTGAATATGCTTATTCCCAAAAGACGCCTCGTCCGAGACAAAATAATTAAATTTGTAAAATTCGGAAAGAGTATACAAAGACAACCAAGTTGCAGCCTTGCAAAACTGCTTCACAAAAACTTCATTTTTGAAACCCAAGAAGAGGAGACAGCTCTCGAGGAATGAGCCACAATTTTCTCAGGCGGCTGCTGACCCGCAGTCTCATAAGCAAAACCAATTATACTTCTCAACCAGAAAGATAAGTAGCAGAAGCTTTCTGACCTTAACGTTTCCCAGCGAAAGAAACAGGGCAGAAACTGGCGAAAATCCTTTGTCGCCTGTAAATAAAATTTTAAAGCACGCACAACCTCCAACAAACGTTCTTTAAGAAAAGAAGGACTAGGACATAGAGAAGGAACAACAATTTGCTGATTAATAATTCTGTCCGAAACCACTTAAGGAAGGAACCTAACTTAGTACGAAGAACCGCCTCATCGGCATGAAAGATAAGGCAAATCACACTGCAAAGCTGAGAGTTCCGAGACTCTCCGAGCAGAAGAGATAGCAATAAGAAACAAAACCTTCCAAGATAACAACTTAATAACTATGGAATGAAATGGCTCAAACGGAGCCTGCTGCAAAACGTTAAGAACAAGGTTAAGGCTCCCAGGAGGAGCAACAGACTTAAACACAGGCCTGATTCTGACCAAGGCCTGACAAAAAGATTGCACATCTGGCACGTCTGCCAGACGATTATGCAGCAAAAAAGACAATGCAAAAATCTGACCCTTCAGAGTACTGACTGATAAGACCTTTCTCCAGACCTTCCTGGAGAAAGGACAAAATTCTAGGAATCCTGACCCTACTCCAAGAGAAGCCCTTGGACTCACACCAATAAAGATATTTACGCCATATCGTATGGTAAATCTTTCTCGCAACAGGCTTGCAAGCCTGAATCATGGTCTCAATGACCGACTCAGAAAAAACACATTAAGACAGAACTACGCATTCAATCTCCAAGCGGTCAGCTTCAGAGAAACGAAATTTGGATGAAAGAAGGGACCCTGAATCAGAAGGACCTTCCTCATAGGCAGTCTCCAAGGTGGAAGAGATGACATCTCCACTTTGTCTGCATAACAGATGCTGCGAGCCCATGCAGTGGCTATAAGAATTACTGACACTCTCTCCTGTTTGATATAAGCAATCACTCATGGAAAGGGAGCAAATGGAGGAAACAGGTATGCCAGCCTGAAATCCCAAGGAACCACCAGAGCATCTATCAGGGCGGCCTGTGGATCTCTTGACTTGGAATCGTACCTTGGAAGCTTGGCATTTTGCGAGACGTCATCAGAGGGTGAAGGGGAGAACACCTACGGATGGAGTTCCCACTCCCCAGGATGGAAAGTCTGTCTTCCTAGGAAATCCGCTTCCCAGTTGTCCACTCCTGCAATGTGGATGGCAGATAGACAACAATTGTGAGCTTCCGCCCACTGAATAATCCAAGTCACCTCCTACATGGCTAAGGAACTCAGAGTTCCTCCCTGGTGGTTGATGTAAACCCTTGAGGTGAAAATGTCGACTGGAACCACGCTAAGGACGACTGAGGCAGAGCCATCAGAGCATTGTAAATCGCTCTCAACTCCAAGATGTTGTCAGGCTTTTTTCCCTGTTTTGTTTGCCATGTGCTGCTGGCAGCCATTTTACTCACCTCTCTTGCTGACTCTGGTGCATACTGTGTGATGCTGCTCATTTCCCGCACTTCCTTTTACGGCCACACTGGTGTACATCATCCGTGTGAGACAGGATGCAGTCTCAGAATTGTGATGTCATCACTTATTATTTAAAGGGCCTCTGTTTAGTATGCTTTGCCCTTGCGTTGTCTCAGACCTGTTTGTGAGAGCTCCTGTGTATTACTTGGCTGTCTGATGTCCCTCCTGGTTCCTGATCCCTGGCTTGTTCCTGACTCTGCTGTTCTCCTTGTTCCTGATTCCGGCTCGTCTGACTACTCGCTTTGGCTCCTGACTCGGCTCGTCTGACTACCAGCTCTGGTTTTGATTCCTGGCTTGTTATTTGACTTATGGACTTTTTATTATTTTTTACTATTAATAAAGGTGTGATTATTTTTGCACTTCTCGTCTCAGTCTGATTCCTGGCAGATGTTAAAGAGGAGAGCAGACACTTCTGAGTCCATAATCCCTGCGCCTTAAACAAGACCCAGACTGCTTCCCAGCCCAGCAGGTTCCCTCCATACATTGAATCACTGAAAAGTGAAGATAAAATCAACTGTAGCTAGATCCAAACTCCCAACCTTCTGCTTGAAAAATGGCTTAGCTATTTACCGGACCACAAGAGCTTGCTGTTGACCAGACAGTAGACTGCAGTGAAAGGAAAAGGAATAAATCCTTGATCATATGACCTCTGTTAGAAATCTTCTCCTAGATAGAGAATCTATTAAGGTCCCCAAATAAATCACCCTTGTAGATGGAACAAGGGAACTCTTTTCCAGATATATTTCCCATCCATGGGAAAGTAGATTGGACAATATCTATTGAAAGAGAGTTTGCTCGAAGAAGGATGACACCTGAACCACATATTGTCAAGAAAAGCACCCTTGCAATACCCCAAGACCATATCTTTCTAGAATGACAAGACCCAGAAACTTGAGAAGATCCCGAATAATGGGAACAATAAATACACATCCTTCAGGTCTATGTTCGTTATGAACAGGCCCTCTTGAACCAAAGGAGAATGGATACTACTTTGAAGGTCAGAACCTGAGAAACTTGAGGTAAGTACCTAGGTCTTGTTCCCAGACTGGGACTGGAACTATTCCTCCCAGAGAGGAACGACCTGAACCCAGTTCAAGGAATGCATCTCATCATACCTGGATTGCAGATACTCTAGAAAGAGAAATATGCCCCTGGGAGGAAATCTTTGATTGGACTCCAAAAGACATGACTGATCCTGCAGAAAAAGGAAAAGGAAAACTTTCCTTTAATCTTACTCTCTTGACGCGAGGTAGAAAAACCCTTTTTCACCCGTAAAGTCAGAGAATAATCCTGCTGGACCAAGTCCAAACAAGGTATAATCCTTGAAAGGAAATGCCAGAAGCATGGATTTGGAGAAAACATAACATATTGAACCTGCAACTGCAGAACTATAAAGCCTAGGTTGTATCACTAAGCCACAGGTAGGCTTCTCAGCTGACCAAGATTTCAGCCACAATGCCCGGCAGGCTGGCACAGCAAGTCTAATAAGACAAGGAATTGCTCTAAATGAACAATTAACCTCCAGCTGCTTATCCATGGATCCGTAAAAGAGCAGCTACCCTCCATAGGGATCAAAATTCTCTAAGCCATAGTGGAAAAGCTCCCTTCTACGTAGGGCACCATGCATTTTAATGGAGTTAGCGACAGGAAAATCCTTTAAAGTACAGGAGACAGGGAGAAAGGTATCCCTAGCTTCTCCTATTCCTGTGAAAATATACAAGGTACGTCTAGAAACAATTCCTCATAGGAAGGAACAACCTAGAAATGATAAAGTTCACAAAACTTTCAAAGGTTGACAACGACAGGGGTATCAATGTCATCCAAGTAGACAAAACCTCCTTTAAAACAGTTCACGAGGTGTGCAAGCATAATCTGAAGGAGACCACTTTAGCATCAGATGAAGGAATTATACTGTCCGAATCTGACATATCACCCCCAGAGACTACCGGCGAATCCTTCTCATCAATCTATGAGAAAGAGCAACCTGAGTAGAAGAAGGCGGAAAAGAAACCTTACTATCTGAATCTCTACTTTTCCTCATGCAAATTTTCTTTAGTATAGGAAAAGCAGATTATGCCAGAGATATCGCTGAAGATACCTGGGCAGCAATTTCTGCTGGCAAAAAACTCCTCCAGGAGGTTGAGAGGAACCGCAGGGCACTGCATGTGATGCCATGAGGGCTTAGGACGCTTAAGGAGAAAGCTGTAGAATTGCCTATACAGCATAATTCTGAGAGACATAGGGTTTAGGAAAATAAAAAGGAATATTCCTTTGATTTAAACAGTTCTCATAAAATTAGGAGCAACACAATCTTAGAATTCAAGGCCATGCAGACGTATGTCCATAGGAGCAGAAGCTCTCACTTTGTGAACAAAAATTACAAACACAAGCACAACAAATGAAAAATTGAAAAGTTGTGTAATCACAAGAACAGACCCCTGTTCTAAGATTAAAATAAAAATATATTAAAAACTCTTTAATATTACATAAACTGACACTTTAAGGAGTCCTGTGAAAACTATAAACAGTTCTATATAACCATTGAAACACTTTATGTCCCAAACGGTTTAACAGTACCTTAGGATCACAGTCCCTCAGAGCACTCGATCTCTGACAATCGGGGACAGAAGCCAAACTCCTCGCTCCATTCTCCGACAGATAAGGGGGTGTCACATGAACAGGCTGAAGCAACATGCTGAAAATTGCGCCGCTCCGCTATTCAGCTAAGAGAAAAAGAAGGCGGAGTCATTCAACAGGCACGCATTTAACAGTGCGCTCAAAATAAACCTTCAGAATAAAATACAGACAACAGGAGCAGAAAGCATTAAAGACAAAAAAATTGGCCTGAAAAGAGATCTGCACTTTAACAAAATGCACACTTCCAGAGCCGACAGATTCACTCCTCCATGTGAGATATTTTCTGTCTACAGCTGCGCGACAAAATCGCCCATTGCAGGGGCCATAAAACAAAATACAATGCACAAGGCATGCTTAAAAAGGCTTCTGATACCACTGTAGAACTGAAAAGAAAAGTAAAGAGCCTGTCTCCAGAACTAATTTACATCCCCAAAAAAAAACACACATAAAAGTCTGCAGCCATTTACAAATAAAATGAGCCTTCAATATAACTGTTTAACCCTTTCATAACCAATAAAGAGTAAACAGTCACTCTAACATAACCATGTCACATCAAGTGCCTGCACACTGCCTAAGAAATATTCTAACTAGGATATATAAATGTCCCAATAAATGTCTGCAGTTAAAAGTGCACAATCTCCCATATTCAGAAGACGAAAGGCACTTACCTGCATCTAGCCGTCCGGCAGGAGGACAGCCTACATAGTGTGCGAGGATGCCACTCCTCACAGAGACCTGTAGAAAAAAGACAGATCAGAGCAAACCTGCTCTGGCTTTCTATACTAGTTTATTGCAAAATGATCAGACTCCTGATGAAAACAGGTGGTTAATGGATAACAGGCATGACAAAATACACATCCCTAACATAATTCCAGACACTATAGAATATTTTAGGATATGTTTTAATTTTAATTTTTTTTAATAGTGCAGTCTCGCCGCCAGCAAAAACAAAACTATCAAAAATTACTATTTTCCCTGTCTGTAAGTCACAGAAGTATTAAAAAATAACATAAAACTACCTTTAGTTGCATGTATAAGCTGTGTTATAACATTTAAACATTGCCTATATGATGTAAGATATTGTTGTTTACACTAGTGTCAGGGTAACTCGCCCTTACTTGTTTCATTTGGATTGCAGGCCTGTGTCAGGATTCTTTGCAGTGTTTCTGACACTGTGCGTGCCTCTCAACTTCTGGCAATTTCCTGTCTCTCAGGGATGATGTTATGCCTGTTTATTATATACCCATCACCAAGACCATCCTTGCCTGAGTCGAGACCTACCAAGTGCACACCTGTATTTGTTTCCGTTCTCCGTGTATGACCCTGGCTTTTGCTGACTGATTTCGTGGTTCCCCACACTGACTTATGTTCCTGCTCTCTGTGTTCTCTGACCCGGCTCGGTTGACTACCCGCTTTGGCATCTGACCTCTGGCTTGATACAGACTATGTCCTAGTTTTTTCCTATTGTTGTTTTATTATTTTGTTTATTGTTATTTTCAATAAACTATTTATTTTTAAACCTGCACTTCCATTTCTATCTGGTTTCTTGGTTCCCCGTCAACTCGGTCCCATGCCCGCTCACAAATGTCCCATTTTAAAGATAAAAGTATTCCAAAATCCAAACCTTTACCGGACCCAAGCAGTTTGGATAAAGTTTTTTTTTTTTTTTTTAATTTATCATTTTTATTGAGATGTTATAAACAAGCAATCAATACAAGACTTTTACCAAGTTTATCATACAGCGAAATGTACAGACTATAAAGTACAACATACAAGAAAATTCAAAATAAGGCACCCTAGCAGAGTTGTAAAAGAATTACTTTGTATATTAGAGAGTAGGGATATCGCAGCAAATACAGTTCTGTGCATAAAGGTAAGCGTGTATCTCTGCATCTCAATTTTTTAATTTTCTGTCTATAAATACGGTCATATATCCCCTATAACTATAATTAAAGAAATTATAACATGTAACCCCCAAGTAGTGGACAAAGTTCTCTCATGGAACACTTGAAATTTCAGGAATTTAAGGGGGATAGAGAAACTAGTGAAATAAGATTTTTGTAGGATGCATTTTCCTAAGCTTATCCAATAAGCATTTGGGTGGGGGAGGGAGCAGGTTTGACAAAGGAGTATTATAGGAAGACCACAGACACACTTCTTGTTAAGGCCAGAAATGGCAGGCCAAGTAAAATATCGGAGAGGCAAAGGATGGTGAGAACAGTCAAAAACAGTCCACAGACCACCTCCAAAGACCTACAACATCATCTTGCTGCAGGTGGTGTCACTGTGCATCGTTCAACAATTCAGCGCACTTTGCACAAGGAGAAGCTGTATGGGAGAGTGATGCGGAAGAAGCCTTTTCTGCACACACGACAAAATACAAAGTCGCTTGAGGTATGCAAACGCACATTTGGACAAGCCAGCTTCATTTTGGAAGAAGGTGCCGTGGACTGATGAAACAATGATTGAGTTATTTGGTTATAACAAGGGGCATTATGCATGGTGGCAAATGAACACAGTGTTCCAAGACAAACACTTGCTACCCACAGTAAAATTTGGTGGATGTTCCAGCATCCTGTGTGGCCAGTGCCGGTACTGGAAATCTTGTTAAAGTTGAGGGTCGTATGGATTCCACTCAATATCAGCAGATACTTGAGAATAATGTCTAATTTAATTTTGATGCATATTGCACATTTTCTGTTAAATCAAAAAACACAATTTATGCTTACCTGATAAATCTATTTCTCTTGTGGTGTATCCAGTCCACGGATCATCCATTACTTGTGGAATATTCTCATTCCCAACAGGAAGTTGCAAGAGGACACCCCCAGCAGAGCTGTAATATATTCGACCGAAAACAAGCCAAGAAAGGAGGAACCATAGGGTGCAGTGGTTACTGTAGTTTAAATTTAAAAATTACCTGCCTTAAAATGACAGGGCGGGCCATGGACTGGATACACCACAAGAGAAATAAATTTATCAGGTAAGCATAAATTGTGTTTTCTCTTGTAAGGTGTATCCAGTCCACGGATCATCCATTACTTGTGGGATACCAATACCAAAGCTAAAGTACACGGATGAAGGGAGGGACAAGGCAGGTACTTAAATGGAAGGAACCACAGCCTGTAAAACCTCTCTCCCAAATATAGCCTCCGAAGAAGCAAAAGTATCAAATTTGTAAAATTTTGAAAAAGTATGAAGCGAAGACCAAGTCGCCGCCTTGCAAATCTGTTCAACAGAAGCCTCATTTTTAAAGGCCCAAGTGGAAGCCACAGCTCTAGTGGAATGAGCTGTAATCCTTTCAGGAGGCTGCTGTCCAGCAGTCTCATAGGCTAAGCGGATTATGCTTCTTAGCCAAAAAGAAAGGGAGGTTGCCGAAGCCTTTTGACCTCTCCTCTGTCCAGAGTAGACAACAAACAAAGCAGATGTTTGACGAAAATCTTTAGTAGCTTGTAAGTAAAACTTTAAAGCACGGACCACGTCCAGATTGTGTAATAGACGTTCCTTCTTCGAAGAAGGATTAGGACACAAGGATGGAACAACAATCTCTTGATTGATATTCTTGTTAGATACCACCTTAGGTAAGAACCCAGGTTTGGTACGCAGGACTACCTTATCTGTATGAAAAATCAGATAAGGAGAATCACATTATAAGGCAGATAGCTCAGAGACTCTACGAGCCGAGGAAATAGCTACCAAAAAAAGAACTTTCCAAGATAAAAGTTTGATATCTATGGAATGAAGAGGTTCAAACGGAACTCCTTGAAGAACCTTAAGAACCAAATTTAAGCTCCATGGTGGAGCAACAGGTTTAAACACAGGATTGATTCTAACTAAAGCCTGACAAAATGCCTGAACGTCTGGAACATCTGCCAGACGCTTGTGCAAAAGAATAGACAGAGCAGAAATCTGTCCCTTTAAGGAACTAGCTGACAATCCTTTTTCCAAACCTTCTTGGAGAAAAGATAATATCCTGGGAATCCTGACCTTACTCCATGAGTAACCCTTGGATTCACACCAATAAAGATATTTACGCCATATCTTATGTTAAATTTTCCTGGTGACATGTCCACTAGATCTGCATACCAGGTACTGCGTGGCCACGCAGGTGCTATCAGAATCACCGATGCTCTCTCCTGCTTGATTTTGGCAATCAGTCGAGGGAGCAGAGGAAACGGTGGAAACACATAAGCCAGGTTGAAAGACCAGGGCGCTGCTAGAGCATCTATCAGTGTCGCCTTGGGATCCCTGGACCTGGATCCGTAACACGGAAGCTTGGCGTTCTGGCGAGACGCCATGAGATCCAGTTCTGGTTTGCCCCAACGATGAATCAGTTGTGCAAAAACCTCCGGATGGAGTTTCCACTCTCCCGGATGAAAAGTCTGACGACTTAGAAAATCCGCCTCCCAGTTCTCTACACCTGGGATATGGATAGCTGATAGGTGGCAAGAGTGAATCTCTGCTCAGCGAATTATTTTTGAAACTCCTAACATCGCTAGGGAACTTCTTGTTCCCCCTTGATCGTTGATGTAAGCTACAGTCGTGATGTTGTCCGACTGAAATCTGATGTACCTCAGAGTTGCTAACTGAGGCCAAGTCTGAAGAGCATTGAATATCGCTCTTAGTTCCAGAATATTTATTGGAAGGAGAGACTCCTCCTGAGTCCACGATCCCTGAGCCTTCAGGGAATTCCAGACTGCACCCCAACCTAGAAGGCTGGCATCTGTTGTTACAATTGTCCAATCTGACCTGCGAAAGGTCATACCTTTGGACAGATGGACCCGAGATAGCCACCAGAGAAGAGAATCTCTGGTCTCTTGATCCAGATTTAGCAAAGGGGACAAATCTGTGTAATCCCCATTCCACTGACTGAGCATGCATAACTGCAGCGGTCTGAGATGTAAGCGCGCAAATGGCACTATATCCATCGCCGCTACCATTAAGCCGATCACTTCCATGCACTGAGCCACCGAAGGGCGCGGAATGTAGTGAAGAACACGGCAGGAATTTAGAAGCTTTGATAACCTGGACTTCGTCAGGTAAATTTTCATTTCTACAGAATCTATCAGAGTTCCTAGGAAGGAAACCCTTGTGAGGGGTGATAGAGAACTCTTTCCCTCGTTCACTTTCCACCCATGCGACCTCAGAAATGCCAACACTATGTCCGTATGAGATTTGGCAATTTGGAAGTTTGACGCCTGTATCAGGATGTCGTCTAGATAAGGGGCCACTGCTATGCCCCGTGGTCTTAGGACCGCCAGAAGAGACCCCAGAACATTTGTAAAATTTTTTGGGGCTGTAGCTAACCCGAAGGGAAGAGCCACAAACTGGTAATGCCTGTCTAGAAAGGCAAACCTTAGGAACCGATGATGATCTTTGTGAATCGGTATGTGAAGGTAAGCATCCTTCAAATCCACTGTGGTCATGTACTGACCCTCCTGGATCATAGGTAGGATTGTCCGAATAGTTTCCATTTTGAACGATGGAACTCTGAGGAATTTGTTTAAGATCTTTAGATCCAAAATTGGTCTGAAGGTTCCCTCTTTTTTGGGAACCACAAACAGATTTGAATAAAATCCCTGTCCTTGTTCCATCTGTGGAACTGGATGGATCACTCCCATTATTAGGAGGTCTTGCACACAGCGTAAGAATGCCTCTTTCTTTATCTGGTTTACAGATAATCTCGAAAGGTGAAATCTCCCTTGTGGGGGGGGAAGCTTTGAAGTCCAGAAGATATCCCTGAGATATGATCTCCAACGCCCAGGGATCCTGAACATCTCTTGCCCACGCCTGGGCGAAGAGAGAAAGTCTGCCCCCTACTAGATCCGTTGCCGGATAGGGGGCCGTTCCTTCATGCTGTCTTAGAGGCAGCAGCAGGCTTTCTGGCCTGCTTGCCTTTGCTCCAGGCCTGGTTAGATTTCCAGGCCGGCTTGGATTGCGCAAAAGTTCCCTCTTGTTTTGTAGCATAGGAAGTTGATGCTGCACCTGCCTTGAAGTTTTCGAAAGGCACGAAAATTAGACTGTTTGGCCCTTGATTTGGCCCTGTCCTGAGGAAGGGTATGACCATTACCTCCTTCAAACCAGGCCCGAATAGGGTCTGCCCCTTGAAGGGAATGTTGAGTAATTTAGACTTTGAAGTCACGTCAGCTGACCAAGATTTAAGCCATAGCGCCCTACGTGCCTGGATGGCGAATCCAGAATTCTTAGCCGTTAGTTTAGTCAAATGAACAATGGCATCAGAAACAAAAGAATTAGCTAGCTTAAGTGTTCTAAGCTTGTCAAGTATTTCAGTCAATGGAGTAGCTGTCTGAAAGGCCTCTTCCAGAGACTCAAACCAGAACGCCGCAGCAGCAGTGACAGGAGCAATGCATGCAAGGGGCTGCAGGATAAAACCTTGTTGAATAAACATTTTCTTAAGGTAACCTAATTTTTTATCCATTGGATCTGAAAAAGCACAACTGTCCCCGACAGGGATAGTGGTACGCTTTGCTAAAGTAGAAACTGCTCCCTCCACCTTAGGGACCGTCTGCCATAAGTCCCGTGTGGTGGCGTCTATTGGAAACATTTTTCTAAAAATAGGAGGGGGGGAAAACGGCACACCGGGTCTGTCCCACTACTTAGTAATAATTTCTTTAAACCTTTTAGGTATTGGAAAAACGTCAGTACACACCGGCACAGCGTAGTATTTATCCAGTCTACACAATTTCTCTGCCACTGCAATTGTGTCACAGTCATTCAGAGCAGCTAAAACCTCTCCAAGCAACAACCGGAGGTTCTCAAGCTTAAATTTAAAAGTAGACATATCTGAATCAGGTTTGCCCGAGTCAGAGACGTCACCCACAGACTGAAGCTCTTCCTTAGCTTCTGCATATTGTGACGCAGTATCAGACATGGGCCTTAAAACATCTGCGCGCTCTGTATTACGTCTAACCCCAGAGTTATCGCGCTTTCCTCTGAATTCAGGCAGTCTGGCTAATACCGCTGACAGGGTATTATCCATGATTGCCGCCATGTCCTGCAAAGTAATCGCTATGGGCGTCTTTGATGTACTTGGCGCCATTTTAGCGTGAGTCCCTTGAGCGGGAGTCAAAGGGTCCGACACGTGGGGAAAGTTAGTCGGCATAACTTCCCCCACGTCAGAATCCTCTGGTGATAATTCTTTTAAAGATAACAGCTGATCTTTATTGTTTAAAGTGAAATCAATACATTTAGTACACATTCTCCTATGGGGTTCCACCATGGCTTTTAAACATAATGAATAAGGAGTTTCCTCTATGTCAGACATGTTTATACAGACTAGCAATGAGACTAGCAAGCTTGGAAAACACTTTAAATCAAGTTAACAAGCAATATAAAAAACCGTTACTGTGCCTTTAAGAGAAACAAATTTTGCCAAATTTGAAATAACAGTGAAAAAAGGCAGTTAAACTAACAAAATTTTGCTCTGGTAGAATGAGCTGTAATTCTTTCAGGAGGCTGCTGTCCAGCAGTCTCATAGGCTAAACGTATTATGCTACGAAGCCAGAAGGAGAGAGAGGTAGCCGAAGCCTTTTGACCTCTCCTCTGTCCAGAATAAACGACAAACAGGGAAGAAGTTTGTCTTTAGTTGCCTGTAAATAGAATTTCAGGGCACGGACGACGTCCAGATTGTGCAGAAGTCGTTCCTTCTTTGAGGAAGGATTAGGGCACAATGAAGGAACAACAATCTCGATTGATATTCTTCTAAGTGACTACCTTAGGTAAGAACCCAGGTTTAGTACGCAGAACTACCTTGTCTGAATGAAAAATCAGATAAGGAGAATCACAATGTAAGGCCGATAACTCAGAGACTCTTCGAGCCGAGGAAATAGCCATTAGGAACAGAACTTTCCAAGATAACAGCTTGATATCAATGGAATGAAGGGGTTCAAACGGAACACCCTGTAAAACGTTAAGAACTAAGTTTAAGCTCCATGGCGGAGCAACAGTTTTAAACACAGGCTTAATCCTGGCCAAAGCCTGACAAAAAGCCTGAACGTCTGGAACTTCTGACAGACGCTTGTGTAAAAGAATGGACAGAGCTGAGATCTGTCCCTTTAACGAACTAGCAGATAAACCCTTTTCTAAGCCTTCTTGTAGAAAAGACAATATCCTAGGAATCCTAACCTTACTCCATGAGTAACTCTTGGATTCGCACCAATGTAAGTATTTACGCCATATTTTATGGTAAATTTTCCTGGTAACAGGTTTCCTAGCCTGTATTAAGGTATCAATCACTGACTCCGAGAATCCACGCTTTGATAGAATCAAGCGTTCAATCTCCATGCAGTCAGCCTCAGAGAAATTAGATTTGGATGTTTGAAAGGACCCTGAACCAGAAGGTCCTGTCTCAGAGGCAGAGACCATGGTGGACAGGACGACATGTCCACTAGATCTGCATACCAGGTCCTGCGTGGCCACGCAGGCGCTATTAGAATCACCGATGCTCTCTCCTGTTTGATCCTGGCAATCAGTCGAGGAAGTATCGGGAAGGGTGGAAACACATAAGCCATGTTGAAGACCCAAGGTGCTGTCAGAGCATCTATCAGAACCGCTCCCGGGTCCCTGGACCTTGATCCGTAACAAGGAAGCTTGGCGTTCTGGCGAGACGCCATGAGATCCAGATCTGGTTTGCCCCAACGCCGAAGCAGTTGTGCAAATACCTCCGGGTGAAGTTCCCACTCCCCCGGATGAAAAGTCTGGCGACTTAGGAAATCCGCCTCCCAGTTCTCCACGCCTGGGATGTGGATCGCTGACAGGTGGCAAGAGTGAGACTCTGCCCAGCGAATTATCTTTGAGACTTCCATCATCGCTAGGGAACTACTTGTCCCTCCCTGATGGTTGATGTAAGCCACAGTCGTGATGTTGTCCGACTGGAACCTGATGAACCTCAGAGTTGCTAGCTGAGGCCAAGTCAGAAGAGCATTGAGAACTGCTCTTAATTCCAGAATGTTAATTGGAAGGAGACTCTCCTCCTGAGTCCATGATCCCTGAGCCTTCAGTGAATTCCAGACAGCGCCCCAACCTAGTAGGCTGGCGTCTGTTGTTACAATAGTCCAATCTGGCCTGCTGAAGGGCATCCCCCTGGACAGATGTGGCCGAGAAAGCCACCATAGAAGAGAATCTCTGGTCTCTTGATCCAGATTCAGCATAGGGGACAAATCTGAGTAATCCCCATTCCACTGACTTAGCATGCACAATTGTAGTGGTCTGAGATGCAGGCGTGCAAAAGGAACTATGTCCATTGCCGCTACCATTAAGCCGATTACCTCCATGCATTGAGCCACTGACGGGTGTTGAATGGAATGAAGGACACGGCAAGCATTTAGAAGTTTTGTTAACCTGTCTTCTGTCAGGTAAATTTTCATTTCTACAGAATCTATAAGAGTCCCCAAGAAGGGAACTCTTGTGAGTGGCAATAGAGAACTCTTTTCTACGTTCACCTTCCACCCATGCGACCTTAGAAATGCCAGAACCAACTCTGTATGAGACTTGGCAGTCTGGAAACTTGACGCTTGTATCAGAATGTCGTCTAGGTACGGAGCTACCGAAATTCCTCGCGGTCTTAGTACCGCCAGAAGAGAGCCCAGAACCTTTGTAAAGATTCTTGGAGCCGTGGCTAAGCCTAAGGGAAGAGCTACAAACTGGTAATGCCTGTTTAGGAAGGCAAACCTTAGGTACCGATAATGATCCTTGTGAATCGGTATGTGAAGGTAGGCATCCTTTAAATCCACTGTGGTCATGTATTGACCCCTTTGGATCATAGGTAAGATTGTCCGAATAGTTTCCATTTTGAACGATGGAACTCTTAGGAATTTGTTTAGGATCTTTAAGTCCAAAATTGGTCTGAAGGTTCCCTCTTTTTTGGGAACCACAAACAGATTTGAGTAAAACCCTTGTCCGTGTTCCGACCGCGGAACTGGATGGATCACTCCCATTAGTAAAAGGTCTTGTACACAGCGTAGAAACGCTTCTCTCTTTATCTGGTTTGCTGACAACCTTGAAAGATGAAATCTCCCTTTTGGAGGAGAAGCTTTGAAGTCCAGAAGATATCCCTGAGATATGATCTCTAACGTCCAGGGATCCTGGACATCTCTTGCCCAAGCCTGGGCGAAGAGAGAAAGTCTGCCCCCCACTAGATCCGTTTCCGGATCGGGGGCCCTCACTTCATGCTGTCTTAGGGGCAGCAGCAGGTTTTCTGGCCTGCTTGCCCTTGTTCCAGGACTGGTTAGGTTTCCAGCCCTGTCTGTAGCGAGCAACAGTTCCTTCCTGTTTTGGAGCTGAGGAAGTTGATGCTGCTCCTGCCTTGAGGTTACGAAAGGCACGAAAATTAGACTGTCTAGCCCTTGGTTTGGCTCTGTCTTGAGGCAGGGCATGGCCCTTACCTCCAGTAATGTCAGCGATAATTTCTTTCAAACCGGGCCCGAATAATGTCTGCCCTTTGAAAGGTATGTTAAGCAATTTAGATTTAGAAGTCACATCGGCTGACCAGGATTTAAGCCACAGTGCTCTGCGCGCTTGAATGGCGAATCCGGAATTCTTAGCCGTAAGTTTAGTTAAGTGTACTACGGCATCAGAAATAAATGAATTAGCTAGCTTAAGGACTCTAAGCTTGTCTGTAATCTCATCCAATGTAAGTGAGTTAATGGTCTCTTCCAGAGACTCAAACCAGAATACCGCCGCAGCCGTGACAGGCGCAATGCATGCAAGGGGTTGTAATATAAAACCTTGTTGAACAAACATTTTCTTAAGATAACCCTCTAACTTTTTATCCATTGGATCTGAAAAAGCACAGCTATCCTCCACCGGGATAGTGGTGCGCTTAGCCAGAGTAGAAACGGCTCCCTCCACCTTAGGGACCGTCTGCCATAAGTCCCGTGTGGTGGCGTCTATTGGAAACATTTTTCTAAATATAGGAGGGGGAGAAAAGGGCACACCAGGTCTATCCCACTCCTTGTTAATAATTTCTGTAAGCCTTTTAGGAATAGGAAAAATAAAAAAAATATTTATCCAGCCTACACATTTTCTCTGGAATTGCAACCGTGTTACAATCATTCAGAGCCGCTAATACCTCCCCTAGCAATACACGGAGGTTCTCAAGCTTAAATTTAAAATTTGAAATGTCTGAGTCCAGTTTACTTGGATCAGATCCGTCACCCACAGAATGAAGCTCTCCGTCCTCATGTTCTGCAAATTGTGACGCAGTATCAGACATGGCTCTAATATTATCAGCGCACTCTGTTCTCACCCCAGAGTGGTCGCGTTTACCCCTAAATTCTGGCAATTTAGATAATACTTCAGTCATAACATTAGCCATGTCTTGCAAAGTGATTTGTATGGGCCGCCCTGATGTACTTGGCGCCACAATATCACGCACCTCCTGAGCGGGAGACGAAGGTACTGACACGTGAGGAGAGTTAGTCGGCATAACTTCCCCCTCGTTGTCTGGTGAAATTTTCTTTACATGTACACTTTTATTTAAAGTAGCATCAATGCAATTAGTACACAAATTTCTATTGGGCTCCACATTGGCCTTTAAACATATTGCACAAAGAGTTTCCTCTGTGTCAGACATGTTTAACAAACTAGCAATGAAACTAGCAAGCTTGGAAAATACTTTTGAAATAAATTTACAAGCAATATAAAAAACGTTACTGTGCCTTTAAGAAGCACAAATAAACTGTCACAGTTGAAATCACAATGAACCAAATTTGTTATAGCAACCAAATTTTCACAGTAAATGTATTAAGTTAGCAAAGGATTGCACCCACCAGCAAATGGATGATTAACCCCTTAATACCCAAAAAACGGATAACAGAATATAAACGTTTTATCACAGTCAAAAACACAGTCTCACAGGTCTGCTGTGAGTGATTACCTCCCTCAAAACTAGTTTTGGAGACCCCTGGGCTCTGTAGAGATGTCCTGGATCATGGAGGAAGGAATAGGAAGACTGTGACTGAATTCTTGCTGCGCAATAAAGCGCCAAAATAGGCCCCTCCCACTCATATTATAACAGTGGGGAAGCTCAGTAAACTGAATTTATTCATAAATAAACAACAGCCATGTGGAAAAATAATGCCCAAAATTTTTTATCACCAAGTACCTCAGAGAAAAACGATTAACATGCCAGTAAACGTTTTAAAAAACAGAATTTATGTTTACCTGATAAATTACTTTCTCCAACGGTGTGTCCGGTCCACGGCGTCATCCTTACTTGTGGGATATTCTCTTCCCCAACAGGAAATGGCAAAGAGCCCAGCAAAGCTGGTCACATGATCCCTCCTAGGCTCCGCCTTCCCCAGTCATTCGACCGACGTAAAGGAGGAATATTTGCATAGGAGAAATCATATGATACCGTGGTGACTGTAGTTAAAGAAAATAAATTATCAGACCCGATTAAAAAACCAGGGCGGGCCGTGGACCGGACACACCGTTGGAGAAAGTAATTTATCAGGTAAACATAAATTCTGTTTTCTCCAACATAGGTGTGTCCGGTCCACGGCGTCATCCTTACTTGTGGGAACCAATACCAAAGCTTTAGGACACGGATGAAGGGAGGGAGCAAATCAGGTCACCTAGATGGAAGGCACCACGGCTTGCAAAACCTTTCTCCCAAAAATAGCCTCAGAAGAAGCAAAAGTATCAAATTTGTAAAATTTAGTAAAAGTGTGCAGTGAAGACCAAGTCGCTGCCTTACATATCTGATCAACAGAAGCCTCGTTCTTGAAGGCCCATGTGGAAGCCACGGCCCTAGTGGAATGAGCTGTGATTCTTTCAGGAGGCTGCCGTCCGGCAGTCTCATAAGCCAATCTGATGATGCTTTTAAGCCAAAAAGAGAGAGAGGTAGAAGTTGCTTTTTGACCTCTCCTTTTACCAGAATAAACAACAAACAAGGAAGATGTTTGTCTGAAATCCTTTGCAGCATCTAAATAGAATTTTAGAGCACGAACTACATCCAAATTGTGCAACAAACGTTCCTTCTTTGAAACTGGATTCGGACACAAAGAAGGCACGACTATCTCCTGGTTAATGTTTTTGTTAGAAACAACTTTTGGAAGAAAACCAGGTTTAGTACGCAAAACCACCTTATCTGCATGGAACACCAGATAAGGAGGAGAACACTGCAGAGCAGATAACTCTGAAACTCTTCTAGCAGAAGAAATTGCAACCAAAAACAAAACTTTCCAAGATAATAACTTAATATCTACGGAATGTAAGGGTTCAAACGGAACCCCCTGAAGAACTGAAAGAACTAAATTGAGACTCCAAGGAGGAGTCAAAGGTTTGTAAACAGGCTTGATTCTAACCAGAGCCTGAACAAAAGCTTGAACATCTGGCACAGCCGCCAGCTTTTTGTGAAGTAAAACAGATAAAGCAGAAATCTGTCCCTTCAAAGAACTTGCAGATAATCCTTTCTCCAAACCTTCTTGAAGAAAGGATAGAATCTTAGGAATTTTTATCTTGTTCCATGGGAATCCTTTAGATTCCCACCAACAGATATATTTTTTCCATATTTTATGGTAGATTTTTCTAGTTACAGGCTTTCTGGCCTGAACAAGAGTATCAATGACAGAATCTGAGAACCCTCGCTTTGATAAAATCAAGCGTTCAATCTCCAAGCAGTCAGTTGGAGTGAGGCCAGATTCGGATGTTCGAACGGACCTTGAACAAGAAGGTCCTGTCTCAAAGGTAGCTTCCATGGTGGAGCCGATGACATATTCACCAGGTCTGCATACCAAGTCCTGCGTGGCCACGCAGGAGCTATCAAGATCACCGATGCCCTCTCCTGATTGATCCTGGCTACCAGCCTGGGGATGAGAGGAAACGGTGGGAATACATAAGCTAGGTTGAAGGTCCAAGGTGCTACTAGTGCATCTACTAGAGCCGCCTTGGGATCCCTGGATCTGGACCCGTAGCAAGGAACCTTGAAGTTCTGACGAGAGGCCATCAGATCCATGTCTGGAATGCCCCACAATTGAGTAATTTGGGCAAAGATTTCCGGATGGAGTTCCCACTCCCCCGGATGAAATGTCTGACGACTCAGAAAATCCGCTTCCCAATTTTCCACTCCTGGGATGTGGATTGCAGACAAGTGGCAGGAGTGAGTCTCCGCCCATTGAATGATTTTGGTCACTTCTTCCATCGCCAGGGAACTCCTTGTTCCCCCCTGATGGTTGATATACGCAACAGTCGTCATGTTGTCTGATTGAAACCGTATGAATTTGGCCTTTGCTAGCTGAGGCCAAGCCTTGAGAGCATTGAATATCGCTCTCAGTTCCAGAATATTTATCGGGAGAAGAGATTCTTCCCGAGACCAAAGACCCTGAGCTTTCAGGAGTTCCCAGACCGCGCCCCAGCCCACCAGACTGGCGTCGGTCGTGACAATGACCCACTCTGGTCTGCGGAAGCTCATCCCCTGTGACAGGTTGTCCAGGGTCAGCCACCAACGGAGTGAATCTCTGGTCCTCTGATCTACTTGTATCGTCGGAGACAAGTCTGTATAATCCCCATTCCACTGACTGAGCATGCACAGTTGTAATGGTCTCAGATGAATTCGCGCAAAAGGAACTATGTCCATTGCCGCGACCATCAAACCTATTACTTCGATGCACTGCGCTATGGAAGGAAGAGGAACAGAATGAAGTACTTGACAAGAGCTTAGAAGTTTTGATTTTCTGGCCTCTGTCAGAAAAATCCTCATTTCTAAGGAGTCTATTATTGTTCCCAAGAAGGGAACTCTTGTTGACGGAGATAGAGAACTTTTTTCTACGTTCACTTTCCACCCGTGAGATCTGAGAAAGGCCAGGACAATGTCCGTATGAGCCTTTGCTTGTGGTAGGGACGACGCTTGAATCAGTATGTCGTCCAAATAAGGTACTACTGCAATGCCCCTTGGTCGTAGCACCGCTAGAAGGGACCCTAGTACCTTTGTGAAAATTCTTGGAGCAGTGGCTAATCCGAATGGAAGTGCCACAAACTGGAAATGCTTGTCCAGAAAGGCGAACCTTAGGAACCGATGATGTTCCTTGTGGATAGGAATATGTAGATACGCATCCTTTAAATCCACCGTGGTCATGAATTGACCTTCCTGGATGGAAGGAAGAATTGTCCGAATGGTTTCCATTTTGAACGATGGAACCTTGAGAAACTTGTTTAGGATCTTGAGATCTAAGATTGGTCTGAATGTTCCCTCTTTTTTGGGAACTATGAACAGATTGGAGTAGAATCCCATCCCTTGTTCTCCTAATGGAACAGGATGAATCACTCCCATTTTTAACAGGTCTTCTACACAATGTAAGAATGCCTGTCTTTTTATGTGGTCTGAAGACAAATGAGACCTGTGGAACCTCCCCCTTGGGGGAAGCTCCTTGAATTCCAGAAGATAACCTTGGGAGACTATTTCTAGCGCCCAAGGATCCAGAACATCTCTTGCCCAAGCCTGAGCGAAGAGAGAAAGTCTGCCCCCCACCAGATCCGGTCCCGGATCGGGGGCCAACATCTCATGCTGTCTTGGTAGCAGTGGCAGGTTTCTTGGCCTGCTTACCTTTGTTCCAGCCTTGCATTGGCCTCCAGGCTGGCTTGGTTTGAGAAGTATTACCCTCTTGCTTAGAGGATGTAGCACTTGGGGCTGGTCCGTTTCTGCGAAAGGGATGAAAATTTGGTTTATTTTTAGCCTTGAAAGACCTATCCTGAGGAAGGGCGTGGCCCTTACCCCCAGTGATATCAGAAATAATCTCTTTCAAGTCAGGGCCAAACAGCGTTTTCCCCTTGAAAGGTATGTTAAGCAATTTGTTCTTGGAAGACGCATCCGCTGACCAAGATTTTAGCCAAAGCGCTCTGCGCGCCACAATAGCAAACCCTGAATTTTTCGCCGCTAATCTAGCCAATTGCAAAGTGGCGTCTAAAGTAAAAGAGTTAGCCAATTTGAGAGCATGAATTCTGTCCATAATCTCCTCATAAGAAGAATCTTTATTGAGCGACTTTTCTAGTTCATCGAACCAGAAACACGCTGCTGTAGTGACAGGAACCATGCATGAAATTGGTTGTAGAAGGTAACCTTGCTGAACAAACATCTTTTTAAGCAAACCCTCTAATTTTTTATCCATAGGATCTTTGAAAGCACAACTGTCTTCTATAGGGATAGTAGTGCGTTTGTTTAGAGTAGAAACCGCCCCCTCGACCTTGGGGACTGTCTGCCATAAGTCCTTTCTGGGGTCGACCATAGGAAACAATTTCTTAAATATAGGGGGAGGGACAAAAGGTATGCCGGGCCTTTCCCATTCTTTGTTTACAATGTCCGCCACCCGCTTGGGTATAGGAAAAGCTTTGGGGGGCCCCGGGACCTCTAGGAACTTGTCCATCTTACATAATTTCTCTGGAATGACCAAATTCTCACAATCATCCAGAGTAGATAACACCTCCTTAAGCAGAGCGCGGAGATGTTCCAATTTAAATTTGAATGTAATCACATCAGGTTCAGCTTGTTGAGAAATTTTCCCTGAATCTGAAATTTCTCCCTCAGACAAAACCTCCCTTGCCCCCTCAGACTGGTGTAGGGGCACTTCAGAACCAATATCATCAGCGTCCTCATGCTCTTCAGTATTTTCTAAAACAGAGCAGTCGCGCTTTCGCTGATAAGTGGGCATTTTGGCTAAAATGTTTTTGATAGAATTATCCATTACAGCCGTTAATTGTTGCATAGTAAGGAGTATTGGCGCACTAGATGTACTAGGGGCCTCCTGTGTGGGCAAGACTGGCGTAGACGAAGGAGGGGATGATGCAGTACCATGCTTACTCCCCTCACTTGAGGAATCATCTTGGGCATCATTTTCTCTAAATTTTGTGTCACATAAATCACATCTATTTAAATGAGAAGGAACCTTGGCTTCCCCACATACAGAACATAGTCTATCTGATAGTTCAGACATGTTAAACAGGCATAAACTTGATAACAAAGTACAAAAAACGTTGTAAAATAAAACCGTTACTGTCACTTTAAATTTTAAACTGAACACACTTTATTACTGAAAATGTGAAAAAGTATCAAGGAATTGTTCAAAATTCACCACAGTGTCTTAAAGCCTTAAAAGTATTGCACACCAAATTTGAAAGCTTTAACTCTTAAAATAACGGAACCGGAGCCGTTTTTATATTTAACCCCTATACAGTCCCTGGTATCTGCTTTGCTGAGACCCAACCAAGCCCAAAGGGGAATACGATACCAAATGACGCCTTCAGTAAGCTTTTTCTATGTATCTGAGCTCCTCACACATGCATCTGCATGTCTTGCTTCCCAAAAACAACTGCGCAATAGAGGCGCGAAAATGAGGCTCTGCCTATGATTAGAGAAGGCCCCCAGTGAAAAAGGTGTCCAATACAGTGCCTGCCGGTTATTTTACATAATTCCCAAGAATAAAATAACTCCTCAAGACTATGAAGTATTAAAAATGCTTATATATCAATCGTTTTAGCCCAGAAAAATGTCTACCAGCCTTTAAAGCCCTTGTGAAGCCCTTTATTCTTATTTAATAAAAATGGCTTACCGGATCCCATAGGGAAAATGACAGCTTCCAGCATTACCAAGTCTTGTTAGAAATGTGTCATACCTCAAGCAGCAAAAGTCTGCTCACTGTTTCCCCCAACTGAAGTTAATTCCTCTCAACAGTCCTGTGTGGAAACAGCCATCGATTTTAGTAACGGTTGCTAAAATCATTTTCCTCTTACAAACAGAAATCTTCATCTCTTTTCTGTTTCAGAGTAAATAGTACATACCAGCACTATTTTAAAATAACAAACTCTTGATTGAAGAATAAAAACTACATTTAAACACCAAAAAACTCTAAGCCATCTCCGTGGAGATGTTGCCTGTACAACGGCAAAGAGAATGACTGGGGAAGGCGGAGCCTAGGAGGGATCATGTGACCAGCTTTGCTGGGCTCTTTGCCATTTCCTGTTGGGGAAGAGAATATCCCACAAGTAAGGATGACGCCGTGGACCGGACACACCTATGTTGGAGAAATAAAATTATGAAATGATACTAATAAGCCTGCTGCTAGTCGCTTTCACTGCAGTGGGGGCTCAAATATAAGTTAAATGTATACAGTATTTTCTTAGTGAAGTTCCATTCCCCAGAAATACCTCAGTGTAAACATACATACATATCAGCCTGATACCAGTCGCTACTACTGCATTTAAGGCTGCACTTACATTATATGGGTATTAGCAGTATTTTCTCAGTCAATTCCATTCCTTAGAAAATAATATACTGCAACATACCTCCTTGCAGGTGAACCCTGCCCGCTGTCCCCTGTTCTGAAGTTACCTCACTCCTCAGAATGGCCGAGAACAGCAAATGGATCTTAGTTACGACCGCTAAGATCATACACAAACTCAGGTAGATTCTTCTTCTAATGCTGCCTGAGAAAAAACAACACACTCCGGTGCTGTTTAAAATAACAAACTTTTGATTGAAGATATAAAAACTAATTTTAACAACCACAGTCCTCTCACACGTCCTATCTATTAGTTAGGTGCAAGAGAATGACTGGGTATGACGTAGAGGGGAGGAGCTATAGAGCAGCTCTGCTTGGGTGATCCTCTTGCACTTCCTGTTAGGGAGGAGATATAATCCCATAAGTAATGGATGACCCGTGGACTGACTACACTTAACAGGAGAAATATGTTTTTTAAACAGTCATAACAACTGCCACAGCTCCTACTTTTGAAGCCTTTTGAGCCCTTCAGAGATGTCCTATAGCATGCAGGGGACTGCAGAGGGAAGCTGAATGTCACAGTTTGTAATTTTAACTGCACCAACTGTAACTTTTATACTATAACAGTGGAAAGCCTCAGGAAACTGTTTCTAGGCAAAAATAAAGCCAGCCATGTGGAAAAAACTAGGCCCCAAGCATATATAAAAACGATTAAACATGCCAGCAAACGTTTTATATTGCACATTAATCAGAGTATATACCTCTGATAGCAAGCCTGATACTAGTCGCTATTAAATCACTGTATTTAGGCTTTAAATTACATTAATCCGGTATCAGCAGCATTTTCTAGCAAATTCCATCCCTAGAAAAACTTAACTGCACATACCTTATTGCAGGATACCCTGCACGCCATTCTCCCTCTGAAGTTACCTCACTCCTCAGACATATGTGAGAACGGCAGTGGATCTTAGTTACTTCTGCTAAGATCATAGAAAAACGCAGGCAGATTCTTCTTCTAAATGCTGCCTGAGATAAAATAGTACACTCCGGTACCATTTAAAAACAATAAACTTTTGATTGAAGAAAAAACTAACTATATTTTACCACTTTCCTCTAACTACCTCCAGCTATGTTGAGAGTTTGCAAGAGAATGACTGGGTATGGCAGTTAGGGGAGGAGCTATATAGCAGCTCTGCTGTGGGTGATCCTCTTGCAACTTCCTGTTGGGAAGGAGAATATCCCACAAGTAATGGATGATCCGTGGACTGGATACACCTAACAAGAGAAACCTGAATTTTTCGCCGCTAACTTAGCTATTTGGAAAGCAACGTCAGTGATAAAAGAATTAGCTAGCTTTAGAGCCTTAATTTTATCCATAATTTCCTCATATGAGGTCTCCGTCTGGAGCGCATCTTCCAGCGCCTCAAACCAGAAAGCAGCTGCAGTAGTTACAGGAATAATGCAGGCAATAGGTTGGAGAAGAAAACCTTGTTGAACAAAAATTTTCTTAAGTAAACCCTCTAATTTTTTATCCATAGGGTCTTTAAAAGCACAACTGTCTTCAATTGGTATGGTTGTCCGTTTAGCTAGTGTAGAAACAGCCCCCCTCCACCTTAGGGACCGTCTGCCACGAGTCCCGCATGGGGTCAGATATGGGGAACATTTTCTTAAAAACAGGAGGAGGGATAAAAGGGACACCTGGCCTATCCCACTCCCTAGTAACGATATCCGCAATCCTCTTAGGGACCGGAAACGCATCCGTGTAAACAGGGACCTCTAGGTACTTGTCCATTTTACACAATTTCTCTGGGATCACCAAAGGATCACAGGCATCCAGAGTAGCTAATACCTCCCTAAGTAAAACACGGAGGTATTCTAGTTTAAATTTAAAAGCCAATGTATCTGAATCTGTCTGGGGAGGAACCCTTCCTGAATCAGAGACTTCTCCCTCAGACATCAAATCCCTCGCTCCCACTTCAGAGCGTTGTGAGGGTATATCGGATACGGCTACCAAAGAGTCAGAATGCTTATAATCTGTTCTTAAAATGGAGCTATCACGCTTTGCAGGTAACACAGGCAGTTTAGATAAGAAGGCTGTAAGAGAATTATCCATGACTGCCGCTAAGTCTTGTAATGTAAAAGGGTTAGACGCACTAGAGGTACTAGGCGTCGCTTGCGCGGGCGTAACTGGTTGTGACACTTGGGGAGAGGCAGACGGCTACCCTCGTTACCTTCAGTCTGAGAATCATCTTGGGCCACATTCTTAAGTGCAACAATATGATCTTTAAAGTGTATAAACATATCAGTACAAGTGGGACACATTCTGAGAGGGGGTTCCACCATGGCTTCTAAACACATTGAACAAGGATTTTCCTTAGTGTCAGACATGTTTAACAGACTAGTAGAGTACACAAACAGGCTTGGAATCACTTTAATCAAATAAAAAACACAATTTGAAAAAAAACGTTACTGTGCCTTTAAGAGATAAAAAGAGCACACAATTTTACAAAATGGTGAAAAATGCAGCAATCTTTCTGAAATTTTCACAGTATGTAGCTAAAGCCTGAATAAGATTGCACCCCAAGTTTCAAAACGATTAACCCATTAATGCCCAAACCGGAGCAGCCTAAAGCCAACACCTGGTTAAATCACTACAGCACCTTGCCACAGCCTTGCTGTGGCCCTACCTTCCCTTAGGGATCAGATTTGGGGGAATATAGCTTATTTTAGGCCCTCAAACATCAGCAGGACCCTCCATGTGAAACAGCATGAACTTATCTGCAATTTTAAGTGCGCATCTGAGGCAATTAGGCCCCTCCCACTCTACTCCGGAGTTGTGAGGCCTAGTAAATCACTCCTAAGTGACTAAAAAACAGCCATGTGGTAATAACCACAGAAAAAACCCAAAAGGGCTTTCAAAGTGTCTTGCAAAACCATTTTTCCTTAGCCAAACAATCGATTGCCCTGAATAAGTGTCAACCAGTATATTAGCCCTATTATGTAAGCATTCAATTCCTTACTAAGTCTGTGAACATAGCTTACCCTCCCCTCATGGGGATATTGTCAGTCTCTTCTAGCATCATCTCAGTCATGTATAGAAATAAATGACTGAACGTACCTTATTTCAGATCACCCTGCAAACTGTTCCCCCCAACTGAAGTTTTCTGGTACTCCTCAGTCCTGTGTGGGAACAGTAGTGGATTTTAGTTGCAACATGCTAAAATCATTTTCCTCTTAGCAGAAATCTTCATCACTTTTCTGCTAGAGAGTAAATAGTACAAACCGGTACCATTTAAAATAACAAACTTTTGATTGAAGATAATAAAACTACAATTCTAACACCACATTCACTTTACACTCCCGAGACAGACCCTAGTGCTTAGAGCCAGCAAAGAGAATGACTGGGGGGTGGAGCTAGCGGGGGAGCTATATGGACAGCTTTGCTGTGTGCTCTCTTTGCTACTTACTGTAGGGAATGAGAATATCCCAAAAGTAAAGGATGAATCCGTGGACTGGATACACCTTGCAAGAGAAATTCACATTACTCCCTAATCGAAAAGTATTATGGCCAAAAAGGCCTATAACCTTGGGGGGTTGGTTAGGTGGACAGCAGAATTTGAGTGCCTAGGGCAGCACAAAACCTTAATACGCAAATGCTTTGTCTAATATTTGAACTATATTACAAAAGAGACTATATTAACTTTGGCCAAACTGTGTTTTGGATTTCTTAATCTATTAGTCTGTGTTTTCCTTAGGAGTTCTTTATATAATCCTAAAAGAAAGAATGTTTGTGGTTGGCATTAAAAGGGAAGGTTTGGGCAATTCTGGGTCTAGTACAAACTAGAGTGTTTTGTTAACACTTGCACCCATTGAACTTGGCTTTAAAAATAGCCTGGTTAAAGTTGAAACTATTAACTCTATACCATAAACTGGTGAGAGTTGCAAGGTTGGTTAATCCTTTCTGTCACAAAGGCCTATATAGAAGATACGTCCAAAATAGATACACATATATACAATGCTCTCTCCAGGGCTTTTTTTTAAATGTGCACCACCCGGCTAAAAGTTTAGCCAATAATTAAACTAAATTAGCTAATATTAATATTTTCAATGTTTATTGCACAAATAATTTTTAAATAAATGCAATTTAAATAAATTATGCAATTAATGTGTGCAATAATAATAATAATAATAATAGCAAAAAATGTTACAATATTGGAAATCAGCAGCTAGAACCTAGGTTCTTTGCTGCTCCTGAGCTTACCTAGATAAACATTTCAGCAAAGGATAACAAGAGAAGGAAGCAAATTAAACAATAGAAGTAAATTGGAAAGTGGTTTAAAATTGTATGCTCTGTCTAAATCATGAAAGTCTAATTATGACTTTACTGTCCCTTTAACATCTAAAATGTAGAAAACAGCTAAAAATATATACTTGCTTGCTTATTTAAAGAAGTATGCTACTATATGATATTAAATTAACTCTGGTTGTCACCATATTATTCACCTTCTTGTCTTCCTCATCTTCACCCCCCTTTTTGAACTCATGTTCAAAGGAGCTTGCTATTTCATTAAAAAGTCCCACCTCTTCGCAGTTTTTTAAGAACCGTGTTGGTGTAGGAGTCTGATCTAAAGGAAAATAAAAATAAAACATACAGAGCTTAAAATGCTGATTTCTAATCAAAATCCTAAGTGCAACATATCAGGAAAAAGGAGAACAGGTTTAAAGGTCTAGATACTGTATATTTATTATCATTCTGAGAATTGGTGGTTGTGAATACCTTATTAAGCAAGAAGCTACATTTATAGATTTTAAAGATTAAAATGAAAAATGCAGTTACAGAAAGGAAAAATAGTGAATATTAGAGGGCCATTTAAAAAAATAATTCTACATACTATGTAAATCAGCAATTAAAAATGTATGCTTACCTGTTAAATTAATTTCTTTCATGACAGTAAGGGTTCACGAGCTGTCACATGTGCTTATTAAAGCCCAGTCCTATAGAAGAATGCAAAACACCGCACAAAACACAGCATTACTCCCTCCCATGATTCCTTTGTCATAGATAGCAGGGTAAAAGAAGTGCAAACTGGTATTTCGGCCAACTTATAAAAAAAAACAAGGGCGTGTCTTGCGAACACCTTGTCTAAAGGAACAGGGCGGGCCGTGGACTCATCGTGTCAAGAAATAAATAAATTTATCAGGTAAGCATAAATTTTGTTTTCTTTCTAATGACACGATGAGTCCACGGATCATCTAATTACTAATGGGATTCAATACCCAAGCTAGAGTACACAGATGACACGGGAGGGACAAGACAGGGAACCTAAACGGAAAGCACCACTGCTTGAAGAACCTTTCTCCCAAAAGCGGCCTCAGCCGAGGCAAAAGTGTCAAACTTACAGAATTTTGAAAAGTGTGAAGAGAAGACCAAGAGTCAGCCATGCAAATCTGTTCCACAGAAGCTTCATTTTTGAATGCCCATTAGGAAGAAACAACCCTCTTGGAATGAGCCATAATTCTCTCTGGAGGCTGCTGTCCCGCAGTTTCATAGGTAAAGCGTATGATACTCTTCAGCCAAAAGGAAAGGGAAGTAGCCGTAGCTTTCTGTCCCTTACGCTTCCCAGAAAATACCACAAACAGAGCAGAAGACTGACGAAAATCCCTAGTCGCCTGTAAATAAAATTTTAGTGCAGGAACCACGTCCAGATTGTGCAGAAGCCGTTCCTTCTGAGAAGGATTAGGACACAAGGAAGGAACAACAATCTCCTGATTAATGTTTCGGTTAGAAACTACCTTAGGGAGAAACCCTAATTTGGCAAGTAAAACTACCTTATCCGAATGAAAAATAAGGTAAGGAGACTCGCACTGTAATGCCGAGAGCTCTGACACTACCAGCAGAGGAAATAGCAAAAAGGAACAAAACTTTCCAAGATAACAGCTTAATATTTAAGGAATGCATAGGCTTAAAAGGGGCACCTTAAAGAACCTTAAGAACTAAATTAGGACTCCAGGGAGGGGTAACTGGCTTGAACACAGGCTTGATCCTGACTGGGGCCCGACAAAATGATTGCACGTCTGGTACGTCCGCCAGACGTTTATTTAACAAAATAGATAAGGCAGATATTTAACCCTTTAGGGAACTTCCCGATAATCCCTTCTCCAAACCTTCTTGGAGAAAGGACAGAATTCTAGGTATCCTAACTCTACTCCAAGAGTAACCCTTGGATTCACACCAATATAAAAATTTACGCCATATCTTGTGGTAAATTTTTCTAGTCACAGGTTTACGAGCCTGAATCATGGTCTCTATGACCGAATCTGAAAATCCCTGCTTGGATAAAATTAAGCGTTCAATCTCCAAGCAGTCAGCTTCAGAGAAACATAATTTATGCTTACCTGATAAATTTATTTCTCTTGTGGTGTATCCAGTCCACGGATCATCCATTACTTGTGGGATATTCTCCTTCCCAACAGGAAGCTGCAAGAGGATCACCCACAGCAGAGCTGTCTATATAGCTCCTCCCCTAACTGCCACTACCAGTCATTCGACCAAAGACAAGCAAGAGAAAGGAGAAACTATAGGGTACAGTGGTGACTGTAGTTTAAAAATAAAAAACACCTGCCTTAAAATGACAGGGCGGGCCGTGGAATGGATACTCCACAAGAGAAATAAATTTATCAGGTAAGCATAAATTATGTTTTCTCTTGTAAGGTGTATCCAGTCCACGGATCATCCATTACTTGTGGGATACCAATACCAAAGCTATAGGACACGGATGAAGGGAGGGACAAGGCAGGCGCTTAAACGGAAGGCACTACACTGCCTGCAAGACCTTTCTCCCAAAAATAGCCTCCGAAGAAGCAAAAGTATCAAATTTATAGAACTTTGAAAAAGTATGAAGCGAAGACCAAGTCGCCGCCTTACAAATCTGTTCAACAGAAGCCTCATTTTTAAAAGCCCATGTGGAAGCTACCGCTCTAGTAGAATGAGCTGTAATCCTTTCAGGAGGCTGCTGGCCAGCAGTCTCATAAGCTAAGCGGATTATACTCCTTAGCCAAAAAGAAAGAGAGGTTGCAGAAGCCTTTTGGCCTCTCCTCTGTCCAGAGCAGACAACAAACAATGCAGATGTTTGACGAAAATCTTTAGTAGCTTGTAAATAAAACTTTAAAGCACGAACCACGTCAAGATTGTGTAAAAGACGTTCCTTCTTTGAAGAAGGATTAGGACACAGTGACGGTACAACAATCTCCTGATTGATATTTTTATTAGATACCACCTTAGGTAAAAAACCAGGTTTGGTACGTAACACTACCTTATCTGCATGAAAAATGAGATAAGGGGAATCACATTGTAAATCAGATAACTCCGAAACTCTTCGAGCCGAGGAGATAGCTACTAAAAACAGAACCTTCCAGGATAAGAGCTTAATATCTATGGAATGCAAAGGTTCAAACGGAACCCCTTGAAGAACCTTAAGAACTAAATTTAAACTCCAAGGCGGAGCAACAGGTTTAAACACAGGCTTGATTCTGACTAAAGCCTGACAAAACGCCTGCACGTCTGGAACCTCAGCCAGACGTTTGTGCAAAAGAATAGACAGAGCAGAAATCTGTCCATTTAAGGAACTAGCTGACAAACCCTTCTCCAATCCTTCTTGGAGAAAAGATAATATCCTAGGAATCCTGACCGTACTCCATGAGTAACCCTTGGATTCACACCAATGAAGATATTTACACCATATCTTATGATAGATTTTCCTGGTGACAGGCTTTCGAGCCTGTATTAAGGTATCAATGACCGACTCGGAGAAACCATGCTTTGATAAAATCAAGCGTTTAATCTAAAAGCAGTCAGCCGCAGAGAAATTAGATTTGGATGGTTGAAAGGACCCTGAAGTAGAAGGTCCTGCCTCAGAGGCAGAGTCCATGGTGGAAAGGATGACATGTCCACCAGATCTGCATACCAAGTCCTGTGTGGCCACGCAGGTGCTATCAAAATTACCGATGCTCTCTCCTGTTTGATCTTGGCAATCAGACGAGGGAGCAGAGGAAACGGTGGAAACACATAAGCCAGGTTAAAGGACCAAGGCGCTGCTAGAGCATGTATCAGCGCTGCCTTGGGATCCCTGGACCTGGATCCGTAACAAGGAAGCTTGGCGTTCTGGCGAGACGCCATGAGATCCAGTTCTGGTTTGCCCCAACGTTGAATCAACTGTGCAAACACCTCCGGATGGAGCTCCCACTCCCCCGGATGAAAAGTCTGACGACTTAGAAAATTTGCCTCCCAGTTCTCTACTCCTGGGATATGGATAGCTGATAGATGGCAAGAGTGAATCTCTAGCCATTGAATTATCTTTGAAACCTGAAGAGCATTGAATATCGCTCTTAGTTCCAGAATGTTTATTGGAAGGAGTGCCTCCTCCTGAGTCCACGACCCCTGAGCCTTCAGAGAGTTCCAGACTGCACCCCAGCCCAAAAGGCTGGCATCTGTTGTTACTATTGTCCAATCTGGCCTGCGGAAGGTCATACCTTTGGACAGATGGACCCGAGATAGCCACCAGAGAAGAGAATCCTTGGTCTCTTGATCCAGATTTAGTAGAGGGGACAAATCTGTGTAATCCCCATTCCACTGACTGAGCATGCAGAGTTGCAGCGGTCTGAGATGTAGGCGGGCAAACGGAACTATGTCCATTGCCGCTACCATTAAGCCGATTACTTCCATACACTGAGCCACCGAAGGACGAGAAATATAATAAAGAACACGGCAGGAATTTAGAAGTTTTGACAACCTGTCCTCTGTCAGATAAATCCTCATTTCTACAGAATCTATCAGAGTTCCCAGGAAGGAAACTCTTGTGAGAGGGGATAGAGAACTCTTCTTTTCGTTCACTTTCCACCCATGAGACCTCAGGAATGCCAGAACAATGTCCGTATGGGACTTGGCAATTTTGAAATTCGACGCCTGTATCAGAATGTTGTCTAAGTAAGGGGCTACTGCTATGCCCCGCGGCCTTAGGACCGCCAGAAGTGACCCCAGAACCTTCGTAAAGATTCTTGGTGCCGTAGCTAACCCAAAGGGAAGAGCCACAAACTGGTAATGCCTGTATAGGAAGGCGAACCTGAGAAACCGATGATGATCTTTGTCTATCGGAATGTGAAGATAAGCATCCTTTAAGTCCACGGTAGTCATGTATTGACCCTCCTGGATCATAGGTAGGATGGTTCGAATAGTCTCCATCTTGAAAGATGGGACCCTGAGAAATTTGTTTAGGATCTTGAGATCTAAGATTGGTCTGAAGGTTCCCTCTTTCTTGGGAACCACAAAGAGATTTGAATAGAAGCCTTGCCCCTGTTCCTCCTTTGGAACTGGGTGGATCACTCCCATAACTAGGAAGTCTTGAACACAATGTAAGAATGCCTCTCTCTTTATCTGGTCTGCAGATAATTGTGAGAGGTGAAATCTTCCTTTTGGGGAAGAAGCTTTGAAGTCCAGAAGATATCCCTGGGATATAATTTCCAACGCCCAAGGATCCTGGACATCTCTTGAACAAGCCTGGGCAAAGAGAGAAAGTCTGCCCCCTACTAGATCTGTTACCGGATCGGGGGCCAATCCTTCATGCTGTCTTAGAGGCAGCAGAAGGCTTTTTGGCCTGCTTACCTTTGTTCCAAGCCTGGTTAGGTCTCCAGACCTACTTGGACTGGGCAAAAGTTCCCTCTTGTTTTGTATTAGAGGAAGTTGATGCCGCGCTCGCCTTAAAGTTTCGAACGGCACGAAAATTAGTTTGTTTGGCCTTTGATTTAATAGACCTGTCCTGAGGGAGGGCATGACCTTTTCCTCCCGTGATATCAGAAATGATCTCCTTCAAACCAGGCCCGAATAGGGTCTGCCCCTTGAAGGGAATATTAAGAAGCTTAGACTTTGAAGTAACATCAGCTGACCATGATTAAAGCCATAGCGCCCTACCCGCCTGAATAGCAAAACCAGAATTCTTAGCCGTTGGTTTAGTCAAATGAACAATGGCATCAGAAACAAATGAATTGGCTAGCTTAAGTGCTCTAAGCTTGTCAAGTATATCATCCAATGGGGTCTCTACCTGTAAAGCCTCTTCTAGAGACTCAAACCAGAAGGCCACCGCAGCAGTGACAGGGGCAATGCATGCAAGCGGTTGTAGAATAAAACCTTGTTGAATAAACATTTTCTTAAGGTAACCCTCTAATTTTTTATCCATTGGATCTAAAAAAGCACAACTGTCCTCGACGGGGATAGTAGTACGCTTAGCTAGGGTAGAAACTGCTCCCTCCACCTTAGGGACCGTTTGCCATAAGTCCCGTGTAGCGGCATCTATTGGAAACAATTTCTTAAAAATAGGAGGGGGAGAGAACGGTACACCTGGTCTATCCCATTCCTTAGCAATAATTTCTGAAAACCTTTTAGGTATTGGAAAAACATCAGTGAAAAAAGGCACTGCATAGTATTTATCCAATCTGCATAATTTCTCTGGCACTGCAATGGTGTCACAGTCATTCAGGGTAGCTAAAACCTCCCTGAGCAACACGCGGAGGTGTTCAAGCTTAAATTTAAATGTTGCTATATCAGAATCAGGTTGAATCATCTTCCCTGAGTCAGAAACATCACCCACAGAAAGAAGCTCTCCTTCCTCAGCTTCTGCATATTTTGAGGAAGTATCAGACATAGCTGTTAAAGCGTCAGAGTGCTCTGTATTCCTTCTAACCCCAGAGCTGTCTCGCTTTCCTCGTAACCCAGGTAGTCTGGATAATACCGCTGACAGTGTATTATCCATGACTGCCGCCATGTCTTGTAAAGTAAACGCCATGGGCGCGCTAGATTACCTGGCGCCTCTTGAGCGGGAGTCAAAGGGTCTGACACGTGGGGCGAGTTAGTCGGCATAACTTCCCCCTCATCAGATTCCTCTGGTGATAAATTTTTTAAAGACAGAATATGATCTTTATTACTTAAAGTGAAATCAGTACATTTGGTACACATTCTAAGAGGGGGCTCCACCATGGCTTCTAAACATAATGAACAAGGAGTTTCCTCTATGTCAGACATGTTTAAACAGACTAGCAATGAGACCAGCAAGCTTGGAAAACACTTTACAGAAATTTAACAAGCAAAAAATAAAAACGGTACTGTGCCTTTAAAAAGAATTAAAAAGGTCAGAATTTGAAAAACACTGAAAAAAAGCAGTAAATCAAACGAAATTTTTACAGTGTGTATAATAGGCTAACAGAGCATTGCACCCACTTGCGAATGGATGATTAACCCCTTGGTGTCAAAAACGGATAAAAAAAACGAAATAGACGTTTTTAAACAGTCACAACCAACTGCCACAGCTCTGCTGTGGCCCTACCTCATACAAAACGACTTTGGAAAGCCCAAAAACCCTTCAGAGGGGTCCTAAGCATTCAGGGAACTCCTTCAGGAAAACTGGATGTCTCAGTCTGTAAAAGTTAATGCGCATCTAGGCGCGAAAATAGGCCCCTCCCACTTCCTGTCTACACAGTGAGAGGCCTAACAAAACTATCCTAGGCAAATTTTAGCCAGCCATGTGGAAAAAAACTGGGCCCCAACAAAATTTATCACCAGAAAGCATATAAAAAACGTTTAAGCACTCCCAGCAAACGTTTTATATTTCAGTAGTTTGAAAAAATAATAAGAGTGTTACCTCTAATAGTAAGCATGATACTAGTCGTTATTAAATCACTGTAATAAGGCTTACCTTAAATGAATCTGGTATCAACAGCATTTTCTAGCATATACATTTCTCTAGAAAATTTTTTTACTGCACATACCTCATAGCAGGATACCCTGCACGCCATTCCCCAAGCTGAAGTTACCTCTCTCTTCAGTTATGTGTGAGAACAGCAATGGATCTTAGTTACAACCTGCTAAGATCATTAGAGACCACAGGCAGACTCTTCTTCTATTTTCTGCCCGAGACCAAAATAGTACAACTCCAGTACCATTTAAAAATAAACTTTTGATTTGAAGAAAAAATAACTAAATTACACCACATCTCTCTAACTGCTTCCATGTTTGTCGAGAGCTGCAAGAGAATGACTGGAGGTGGCAGGAAGGGGAGGAGCTATATAGACAGCTCTGCTGTGGGTGATCCTATTGCAGCTTCCTGTTGGGAAGGAGAATATCCCACAAGTAATGGATGATCCGTGGACTGGATACACCTTACAAGAGAAATTGGATTTGGATGCTTGAATGGACCTTGAATAAGAAGGTCCTGTCTCAATGGCAGAGACCATGGTGGAAGGGATGACATGTCCACCAGGTCTGCATACCAAGTCCTGCGTGGCCAAGCAGGCGGTATCAAAATCACCAATGCTCCCTCCTGTTTGATTCTGGCAATCAGACGTGGAAGGAGAGAGAAAGGCGGAAACACCTAAGCCAGGTTGAACGACCAGGGTACTGCTAGAGCATCTATCAGTACAGCCTGAGGATCCCTTGACCTGGAGCCGTAACGAGGAAGTTTGGCATTCTGATGAGACGCCATCAGATCCAACTCTGGTGTGCCCCATAGCCGAACCAGCTGAGCAAACACCTCCGGATGGCGTTCCCACTCCCCCGGATGAAAAGTCTGACGACTTAGAAAATCTGCCTTCCAGTTCTCTACACCTGGGATATAGATCGCTAACAGATGGCAAGAGTGAGCCTCTGCCCATTGGATTATCCTTGAGACCTCTATCATCGCTAAGGAACTCTTTGTTCCGCCCTGATGATTGATATAAGCCACAGTCGTGATGTTGTCCGACTGAAACCTGATGAATCTGGACGAAGCCAGCTGAGGCAATGCCTGGAGAGCATTGAATATCGCTCTTAATTCCAGAATATTTATCGGTAGGAGAGCCTCCTCCCGAGTCCACAAACCCTGAGCTTTCAGGGAATTCCAGACTGCACCCAAGCCCAGAAGACTGGCGTCTGTCGTCACTATAACCCATTCTGGCCTGCGGAAACACATTCCCTGGGACAGATGATCCTGTGACAACCACCAAAGAAGAGAGTCTCTGGTCTCTTGATCCAGATTTATCTGAGGAGATAAATCCACATAATCCCCATTCCACTGATTGAGCATGCATAGTTGCAGTGGTCTGAGATGCAAGCGAGCAAACGGAACTATGTCCATTGCCGCTACCATTAGTCCGATTACCTCCATACACTGAGCCACTGACGGCCAAGGAATGGAATGAAGAGCTCGGCAGGTGGACAAAATCTTTGATTTCCTGACCTCCGTAAGAAATATTTTCATGTCCACCGAGTCTATCAGAGTCCCTAGAAATGAAACTCTTGTGAGGGGGGAAAGAGAACTCTTTTTTTACGTTCACTTTCCACCCGTGAGACCTTAGAAAGGCCAACACTAAGTCCGTGTGAGACTTGGCTAGTTGGAAGGACAACGCTTGAATTAGAATGTCGTCTAGATAAGGCGCCACTGCTATGCTCCGTGGCCATAGAACTGCCAGAAGGGACCCTAGCACCTTTGTGAAGATTTGCGGCGCCGTGGCCAACCCGAAAGGAAGAGCCACAAACTGATAATGCTTGTCCAGAATGGCGAACCTGAGGAACTGGTGATGATCTTTGTGGATAGGAATGTGCAGATACACATCCTTTAAGTCCACGGTGGTCATATATTGACCCTCCTGGATCAATGGTAAGATAGTCCGAATGGTCTCCATCTTGTAAATATGGAACTCTTAGGAATTGGTTTATGATCTTGAGATCCAGAATTGGTCTGAAGGTTCCCTCCTTTTTGGGAACTATAAACAGATTGGAGTAGAACCCCTGCCCCTGTTCTGCTTTTGGAACTGGGCAGATCACTCCCATGGTAAAAAAATCTTCTACACAGCGTAAGAACGCCTCTCTTTTTGTCGGGTTTACAGACAATTGAGAAAGATGGAACCTCTCCCTTGAAGGGGAATCCTTGAAATCTAGAAGGTATCCCTGGGTTACAATTTCTACTGCCCAGGAATCCTGAACGTCTCTTGCCCAGGCCTGAGCAAAGAGAGAGAGTCTGCCCCCTACTAGATCCGGTCCCAGATCGGGAGCTACCCCATCATGCTGACAGTGGCAGCAGCAGGCTTTTTGGCCTGTTTACCCTTGTTCCAAGCCTGATTAAGTCTCCAGGTTGGCTTGGATTGAGCAAAGTTCCCCTCTTGCTTTGCAGCAGGGGAAGGGGTAGAGGGACCACTCTTGAAGTTTCGAAAGGAACGAGAATTATTTTGTTTGGTCCTTGTCTTATTTGACTTATCCTGAGGGAGCGTATGACCCTTCCCTCCAGTAATGTCTGAAATGATCTCTTTCAATGCAGGCCCGAATAGGGTCTTACCTTTGAAAGGGATGGACAAAAGCTTAGATTTAGATGACACATCAGCTGACCAGGACTTAAGCCATAACGCTCTACGCGCTAAAATGGCAAAACCTGAATTCTTAGCCGCTAATTTAGCAAGATGAAAAGCGGCATCTGTAATAAAAGAATTAGCCAACTTAAGAGCCTTAATTCTGTCCACAATATCATCTAGTGGGGTCTCCATCTGAAGAGCCTCTTCTAGAGCCTCAAACCAAAAGGCAGCTGCAGTGGTTACAGGAACAATGCATGCTATAGGTTGAAGAAGAAAACCATGATGAACAAAACTTTTCTTTAGGAGACCCTCTAATTTTTTATCCATAGGATCAATGAAAGCACAACTGTCTTCAATAGGTATAGTTGTACGCTTAGCCAGGGTAGAAATAGCTCCCTCCACCTTAGGGACCGTCTGCCATGAGTCCTTTATGGTGCCAGAAATGGGAAACATTTTCTTAAAAACAGGAGGGGGAGAGAACGGAATACCTGGTCTATCCCACTCCATATATGTCCGAAATCCTCTTAGGGACTGGAAACAAATCAGTGTAAACAGGAACCTCTAAATATTTGTCCATTTTACACAATTTCTCTGGAACTACAATAGGGTCACAATCATCCAGAGTAGCTAAAACCTCCCTGAGCAATAAGCGGAGGTGCTCTAGCTTAAATTTAAATGCCGTCATATCTGAATCTGTCTGAGAGAACATCTTTCCTGAATCAGAAATCTCTCCCTCAGACAGCAAATCCCTCATCCCTACCTCAGAACATTGTGAGGGAATATCAGATACGGCAACTAAAGCGTCAGAAGGCTCAGCATTTGTTCTTAACCCAGAGCTACTGCGCTTCCCTTGCAACCCAGGCAGCTTAGATAAAACCTCTGTGAGGGTAGTATTCATAACTGAAGCCATATCTTGCAAGGTGAAAGAATTAGACGCACTAGAAGTACTCGGCGTCGCTTGTGCGGGCGTTACTGGTTGTGACACTTGGGGAGAACTAGATGGCAAAACCTGATTTCCTTCTGTTTGAGAATCATCTAATGCCAAACTTTTATAAGTCAAAATATGCTGTTTGCAATTTATAGACATATCAGTTTAGCACCTCTTCTCTTTACTCTTCCTGCTTAGAGCCAAACAAAGGAGAATGACTGGGGGGTGGAGTTAAGGGGGGAGCTATATAGACAGCTCTGCTGTGGTGCTCTCTTTGCTACTTCCTGTCAGGAAGGACAATATCCCACAAGTTAGGATGAATCCGTGGACTCGGTACATCATGCAAAAGAAATAGGTCTTAAATTTTCCAGAGAAGTTACGAAAGGAATGAAAATTACTCTGCCGACCCTTCCGTTTATTTCTTTTATACTGAGGAAGAGAATGCCCCTTCCCTCCCGTAATATCAGAAATAATCTCAGTCAAATCTGGCCCAAACAAGGTCTTACCCTTGTAAGGAATAGACAAAAGCTTAGACTTAGGACACATCCGCAAACCAGGATTTTAACCATAAAGCTCTGCGAGCTAAAATGGCAATACCAAAAATTTTAGCTCCCAACTTGATGACCTGTAGAGATGCATCTGCAATAAAGGAATTAGCAAACTTCAAAGCCTTGATTCTATCTTGAATTTCTTCAAGAGGAGTATCTTGCTGAATAGAATCAGACAATGCATCAAACCAATATGCCGCTGCACTAGTAACCGTAGCAATACATGCAGCCGGTTGCCATTGATACCCCTGGTGAACATAAATCTTTTTAAGCAAAGCTTCCAACTTCTTATCCATAGGATGTTTAAAGGAACAGCTGTCCTCAATAGGAATACTGGCCCTCTTGGTCAGAGTGGAAACTGCTCCCTCCACCTTAAGAACCATCTGCCAAGATTCCTTAATAGAATCAGTAATAGGAAACATCTTCCTAAAAATTGGAGAAGGGGAAAAAGGAATCCCAGGCTTCTCCCATTCTTGTGCAATAATATCTGAAACACAATCTGGTATAGGAAAAATTTCCACGGAGGAAGGGACATCAAAAAACATTAAGTTTACTAGATTTGTTAGAAATAACCATGACTGACGTCTCAGAGTCATCGAAGGTAGCCAAAACCTCCTTGAGTAACAAACGGAGGTGCTCCAGCTTAAACCTAAAGGAAACAACCTCAGGTTCAAAAGAAGGATTTACACTATCAGAATCCGAGATCTTACCCTCAGATGCTACTGAAGTATCGTCCTCCTCAGACTTATGAGAAGAAACACTAGACTCAATTGCAACAGAATCAGAAACCTTATACTTCCTTTTGCGCTTCCCCTGTAACATAGGAAAAGCAGACAAAGCCTCAGATACTGCCGAGTATATATGCCATATCCTGCAAGAAAAAAACAACCTGAGACGAAACACAGAAGATTGGGACGTATGAGGAGAAAGCTGCAGATTAGCCTGAACAGGAGACTCCTGAACAACATCCGCCCCCTAGACAATGAAGTTCATATCAGAATTTTAATGAAACAAAAAACGTTACTGTCCATTTAAATTTTATACCCCTCCTTGCAACTGATACAAGCAAAGAGAATGCCTGGGGGGTTGTGGGTAGGGGGGAGTGGTATTTAACATCTTTTGATGTGGTGCTCTTTGCCTCCTCCTGCTGGTCAGGAGTGATATTCCCAACAGTAATTAAGATGATCCGTGGACTCACCGTGTCATTAGAAAGAAATAACTGTCTTAAATAAAGGGTGGGCCGTGGACTCACCATATCCGGGAAGAAAGAAAATTTATCAGGTAAGCATGAATTATGTTTTCTTTCATAAGATATGGTGAGTCCACGTAATCATCAATTACTAGTGGGAACCAATACCCAATCTAGAAGACACAGATGATATGGGAGGGACAAGACAGGTAGACCTAAACAGAAGCACCCTTCTCCCAAAAGATGCCTCAGCCAAGGCAAAAGTATCAAATTTATAAAACTTCGAAAAAGTATGCAAAGAAGACCAAGTTGCAGCCTTGCAAATCTGTTCCACAGAAGCTTCATTTTTAAATGCCCAGGAAGAAGAAACAGCCCTCGTGGAATAAGCAGTGATTCTCTCAGGAGGTTGCTGTCCAGCAGTCTCATAGGCCAAACGAATAATACTCCTTAGCCTAAGAGAAAAAGAAGTAGCCGTAGTTTTCTGACCCTTGCCCTTCCCAGAAAAACAAACAAACAAAGCAGAAGACTGACGAAAGTCCTTAGTCGTCTGAAGATAAAACTTCAAAGCACCCACAACATCTAGGTTGTGCAACAAACGCTACTTAGGAGAAGAAGGATTAGGACACAAAGAAGGAACCATAATCTCCTGATTAATATTCTTGTTTGAAACAACCTTAGGTAGGAAATCTAATCTAGTACGTAGAAACACCTTATCAGAATGAAAAATAAGATAAGGAGAATCAAACTGCAGAGTCGAGAGTTCCGAAACTCTCCGAGCAGAATAGCAAAAAAGAAACAAAACCTTCCAAGATAACATCTTAATATCTAAGTAATGCATAGTTTCAAACGGAGCCCACTGTAAAACTCTAAGAACAAGGTTAAGACTCCAGGGAGGAGTAAACACAGGCCTGATTCAAACCAAGGCCTGACAAAAGAATTGCACGTCTGGCGCATCCGTCAAATGCTTATGCAATAAAATAGACAACGCAGGAATCTGACCTTTCAGAGTACTAGCTGACAAATCCTTCTCCAGACCCTCCTGGAGAAAAGACAAAATCCTAGGAATCCTGACTCTACTCCAAGAGTAGCCTCTGGATTCACACCAATACAGATATTTACGCCATATCTTATAGAAAATCTTGCTTGCCACAGGCTTACGAGCTTGAATCATGGTCTCAATGACCGACTCTGAAAACCCACGCTTAGATAAAATCAGGCGTTCAATCTCCAAGCAGTCAGATTCGGAGAAACAAGATTTGGATGAAGAAAAACATAATTTATGTAAGAACTTACCTGATAAATTCATTTCTTTCATATTAGCAAGAGTCCATGAGCTAGTGACGTATGGGATATACATTCCTACCAGGAGGGGCAAAGTTTCCCAAACCTTAAAATGCCTATAAATACACCCCTCACCACACCCACAATTCAGTTTAACGAATAGCCAAGAAGTGGGGTGATAAGAAAAAAGTGCGAAAGCATATAAAATAAGGAATTGGAATAATTGTGCTTTATACAAAAAAATCAAAACCACCACAAAAAAGGGCGGGCCTCATGGACTCTTGCTAATATGAAAGAAATGAATTTATCAGGTAAGTTCTTACATAAATTATGTTTTCTTTCATGTAATTAGCAAGAGTCCATGAGCTAGTGACGTATGGGATAATGATTACCCAAGATGTGGATCTTTCCACACAAGAGTCACTAGAGAGGGAGGGATAAAATAAAGACAGCCAATTCCTGCTGAAAATAATCCACACCCAGAATAAAATTTTAATGAAAAAACATAAGCAGAAGATTCAAACTGAAACCACTGCCTGAAGTACGTTTCTACCAAAAACTGCTTCAGAAGAAGAAAACACATCAAAATGGTAGAATTTAGTAAAAATATGCAAAGAGGACCAAGTTGCTGCTTTGCAAATCTGATCAACCGAAGCTTCATTCTCAAACGCCCAGGAAGTAGAAACTGACCTAGTAGAATGAGCTGTAATCCTTGAGGCGGAGTGTTACCCGACTCAACATAGGCATGATGAAATAAAGATTTCAACCAAGACGCCAAAGAAAAGGCAGAAGCTTTCTGGTCTTTTCTAGAACCGGAAAAGATGACAAATAGACTAGAAGTCTTTCGGAAAGACTTAGTACCTTCAACATAATATTACAAAGCTCTAACAGCATCCAAAGAATGCAATGATTTCTCCTTAGAATTCATAGGATTAGGACATAATGAAGGAACCACAATTTCTCTACTAATGTTGTTAGAATTCACAACCTTAGGTAAAAAATTCAAAAGAAGTTCGCAGCACCGCCTTATCCTGATGCAAAATCAGAAAAGGAGACTCACAAAAAAGAGTAGATAATTCAGAGACTCTTCTGGCAGAAGAGATGGCAAAAAGAAACAAAACTTTCCAAGAAAGTAATATAACGACCAAAGAATGCATGGGTTCAAAAGGAGGAGCTTGAAGAGCCCCCAGAACCAAATTCAAACTCCAAGGAGGAGAAATTGACTTAATGACAAGTTTAATACAAACCAAAGGTTGTACAAAACAATGAATATCAGGAAGATTAGCAATCCTTTTGTGAAAAAGAACAGAAAGAGCAGAGATTTGTCTTTCAAGAAACTTGCGGACAAACCTTTATCTAAACCATCCTGAAGAAATATAAGTCTTCCAGACTCTATAATAACAGAATTTATGTTTACCTGATAAATTACTTTCTCCAACGGTGTGTCCGGTCCACGGCGTCATCCTTACTTGTGGGATATTCTCTTCCCCAACAGGAAATGGCAAAGAGCCCAGCAAAGCTGGTCACATGATCCCTCCTAGGCTCCGCCTACCCCAGTCATTCGACCGACGTTAAGGAGGAATATTTGCATAGGAGAAACCATATGGTACCGTGGTGACTGTAGTTAAAGAAAATAAATTATCAGACCTGATTAAAAAAACCAGGGCGGGCCGTGGACCGGACACACCGTTGGAGAAAGTAATTTATCAGGTAAACATAAATTCTGTTTTCTCCAACATAGGTGTGTCCGGTCCACGGCGTCATCCTTACTTGTGGGAACCAATACCAAAGCTTTAGGACACGGATGAAGGGAGGGAGCAAATCAGGTCACCTAGATGGAAGGCACCACGGCTTGCAAAACCTTTCTCCCAAAAATAGCCTCAGAAGAAGCAAAAGTATCAAATTTGTAAAATTTAGTAAAAGTGTGCAGTGAAGACCAAGTCGCTGCCCTACATATCTGATCAACAGAAGCCTCGTTCTTGAAGGCCCATGTGGAAGCCACAGCCCTAGTGGAATGAGCTGTGATTCTTTCGGGAGGCTGCCGTCCGGCAGTCTCGTAAGCCAATCTGATGATGCTTTTAATCCAAAAAGAGAGAGAGGTAGAAGTTGCTTTTTGACCTCTCCTTTTACCGGAATAAACAACAAACAAGGAAGATGTTTGTCTAAAATCCTTTGTAGCATCTAAATAGAATTTTAGAGCGCGAACAACATCCAAATTGTGCAACAAACGTTCCTTCTTTGAAACTGGTTTCGGACACAGAGAAGGTACGATAATCTCCTGGTTAATGTTTTTGTTAGAAACAACTTTTGGAAGAAAACCAGGTTTAGTACGTAAAACCACCTTATCTGCATGGAACACCAGATAAGGAGGAGAACACTGCAGAGCAGATAATTCTGAAACTCTTCTAGCAGAAGAAATTGCAACTAAAAACAAAACTTTCCAAGATAATAACTTAATATCAACGGAATGTAAGGGTTCAAACGGAACCCCCTGAAGAACTGAAAGAACTAAATTGAGACTCCAAGGAGGAGTCAAAGGTTTGTAAACAGGCTTAATTCTAACCAGAGCCTGAACAAAGGCTTGAACATCTGGCACAGCTGCCAGCTTTTTGTGAAGTAACACAGACAAGGCAGAAATCTGTCCCTTCAGGGAACTTGCAGATAATCCTTTTTCCAATCCTTCTTGAAGGAAGGATAGAATCTTAGGAATCTTAACCTTGTCCCAAGGGAATCCTTTAGATTCACACCAACAGATATATTTTTTCCAAATTTTGTGGTAAATCTTTCTAGTTACAGGCTTTCTGGCCTGAACAAGAGTATCGATAACAGAATCTGAGAACCCTCGCTTCGATAAGATCAAGCGTTCAATCTCCAAGCAGTCAGCTGGAGTGAAACCAGGTTCGGATGTTCGAACGGACCCTGAACAAGAAGGTCTCGTCTCAAAGGTAGCTTCCAAGGTGGAGCCGATGACATATTCACCAGATCTGCATACCAAGTCCTGCGTGGCCACGCAGGAGCTATCAAGATCACCGACGCCCTCTCCTGATTGATCCTGGCTACCAGCCTGGGGATGAGAGGAAACGGCGGGAACACATAAGCTAGTTTGAAGGTCCAAGGTGCTACTAGTGCATCCACTAGAGCCGCCTTGGGATCCCTGGATCTGGACCCGTAGCAAGGAACTTTGAAGTTCTGACGAGAGGCCATCAGATCCATGTCTGGAATGCCCCACAGCTGAGTGACTTGGGCAAAGATTTCCGGATGGAGTTCCCACTCCCCCGGATGCAATGTCTGACGACTCAGAAAATCCGCTTCCCAATTTTCCACTCCTGGGATGTGGATAGCGGACAGGTGGCAGGAGTGAGACTCCGCCCATAGAATGATTTTGGTCACTTCTTCCATCGCTAGGGAACTCCTTGTTCCCCCCTGATGGTTGATGTACGCAACAGTTGTCATGTTGTCTGATTGAAACCGTATGAACTTGGCCCTCGCTAGCTGAGGCCAAGCCTTGAGAGCATTGAATATCGCTCTCAGTTCCAGAATATTTATCGGTAGAAGAGATTCTTCCCGAGACCAAAGACCCTGAGCTTTCAGGGATCCCCAGACCGCGCCCCAGCCCATCAGACTGGCGTCGGTCGTGACAATGACCCACTCTGGTCTGCGGAATGTCATCCCTTGTGACAGGTTGTCCAGGGACAGCCACCAACGGAGTGAGTCTCTGGTCCTCTGATTTACTTGTATCTTCGGAGACAAGTCTGTATAATCCCCATTCCACTGACTGAGCATGCACAGTTGTAATGGTCTTAGATGAATGCGCGCAAAAGGAACTATGTCCATTGCCGCTACCATCAACCCGATCACTTCCATGCACTGAGCTATGGAAGGAAGAGGAACGGAGTGAAGTATCCGACAAGAGTCTAGAAGCTTTGTTTTTCTGGCCTCTGTCAGAAATATCCTCATTTCTAAGGAGTCTATTATTGTTCCCAAGAAGGGAACCCTTGTTGACGGAGATAGAGAACTCTTTTCCACGTTCACTTTCCATCCGTGAGATCTGAGAAAGGCCAGGACTATGTCCGTGTGAGCCTTTGCTTGAGGAAGGGACGACGCTTGAATCAGAATGTCGTCCAAGTAAGGTACTACAGCAATGCCCCTTGGTCTTAGCACAGCTAGAAGGGACCCTAGTACCTTTGTGAAAATCCTTGGAGCAGTGGCTAATCCGAAAGGAAGCGCCACGAACTGGTAATGCTTGTCCAGGAATGCGAACCTTAGGAACCGATGATGTTCCTTGTGGATAGGAATATGTAGATACGCATCCTTTAAATCCACCGTGGTCATGAATTGACCTTCCTGGATGGAAGGAAGAATAGTTCGAATGGTTTCCATCTTGAACGATGGAACCTTGAGAAACTTGTTTAAGATCTTGAGATCTAAGATTGGTCTGAACGTTCCCTCTTTTTTGGGAACTATGAACAGATTGGAGTAGAACCCCATCCCTTGTTCTCTTAATGGAACAGGATGAATCACTCCCATTTTTAACAGGTCTTCTACACAATGTAAGAATGCCTGTCTTTTTATGTGGTCTGAAGACAACTGAGACCTGTGGAACCTCCCCCTTGGGGGAAGCCCTTTGAATTCCAGAAGATAACCTTGGGAGACTATTTCTAGCGCCCAAGGATCCAGAACATCTCTTGCCCAAGCCTGAGCGAAGAGAGAGAGTCTGCCCCCCACCAGATCCGGTCCCGGATCGGGGGCCAACATTTCATGCTGTCTTGGTAGCAGTGGCAGGTTTCTTGGCCTGCTTTCCCTTGTTCCAGCCTTGCATTGGTCTCCAAGCTGGCTTGGCTTGAGAAGTATTACCCTCTTGCTTAGAGGACGTAGCACTTTGGGCTGGTCCGTTTCTACGAAAGGGACGAAAATTAGGTTTATTTTTTGCCTTGAAAGGCCGATCCTGAGGAAGGGCGTGGCCCTTACCCCCAGTGATATCAGAGATAATCTCTTTCAAGTCAGGGCCAAACAGCGTTTTCCCCTTGAAAGGAATGTTAAGTAGCTTGTTCTTGGAAGACGCATCAGCCGACCAAGATTTCAACCAAAGCGCTCTGCTCGCCACAATAGCAAACCCAGAATTCTTAGCCGCTAACCTAGCCAATTGCAAAGTGGCGTCTAGGGTAAAAGAATTAGCCAATTTGAGAGCATTGATTCTGTCCATAATCTCCTCATAAGGAGGAGAATCACTATCGACCGCCTTTATCAGCTCATCGAACCAGAAACATGCGGCTGTAGCGACAGGGACAACGCATGAAATTGGTTGTAGAAGGTAACCCTGCTGAACAAACATCTTTTTAAGCAAACCTTCTAATTTTTTATCCATAGGATCTTTGAAAGCACAACTATCCTCTATGGGTATAGTGGTGCGTTTGTTTAAAGTGGAAACCGCTCCCTCGACCTTGGGGACTGTCTGCCATAAGTCCTTTCTGGGGTCGACCATAGGAAACAATTTTTTAAATATGGGGGGAGGGACGAAAGGAATACCGGGCCTTTCCCATTCCTTATTAACAATGTCCGCCACCCGCTTGGGTATAGGAAAAGCTTCTGGGAGCCCCGGCACCTCTAGGAACTTGTCCATTTTACATAGTTTCTCTGGGATGACCAACTTGTCACAATCATCCAGAGTGGATAATACCTCCTTAAGCAGAATGCGGAGATGTTCCAACTTAAATTTAAATGTAATCACATCAGGTTCAGCTTGTTGAGAAATGTTCCCTGAATCAGTAATTTCTCCCTCAGACAAAACCTCCCTGGCCCCATCAGACTGGGTTAGGGGCCCTTCAGGAACATTATTATCAGCGTCGTCATGCTCTTCAGTATCTAAAACAGAGCAGTCGCGCTTACGCTGATAAGTGTTCATTTTGGCTAAAATGTTTTTGACAGAATTATCCATTACAGCCGTTAATTGTTGCATAGTAAGGAGTATTGGCGCGCTAGATGTACTAGGGGCCTCCTGAGTGGGCAAGACTCGTGTAGACGAAGGAGGGAATGATGCAGTACCATGCTTACTCCCCTCACTTGAGGAATCATCTTGGGCATCATTGTCATTGTCACATAAATCACATTTATTTAAATGAATAGGAATTCTGGCTTCCCCACATTCAGAACACAGTCTATCTGGTAGTTCAGACATGTTAAACAGGCATAAACTTGATAACAAAGTACAAAAAACGTTTTAAAATAAAACCGTTACTGTCACTTTAAATTTTAAACTGAACACACTTTATTACTGCAATTGCGAAAAAACATGAAGGAATTGTTCAAAATTCACCAAATTTTCACCACAGTGTCTTAAAGCCTTAAAAGTATTGCACACCAAATTTGGAAGCTTTAACCCTTAAAATAACGGAACCGGAGCCGTTTCGAACTTTAACCCCTTTACAGTCCCTGGTATCTGCTTTGCTGAGACCCAACCAAGCCCAAAGGGGAATACGATACCAAATGACGCCTTCAGAAAGTCTTTTCTAAGTATCAGAGCTCCTCTCACATGCGACTGCATGCCATGCCTCTCAAAAACAAGTGCGCAACACCGGCGCGAAAATGAGGCTCTGCCTATGCTTTGGGAAAGCCCCTAAAGAATAAGGTGTCTAAAACAGTGCCTGCCGATATTATTATATCAAAATACCCAAATAAAATGATTCCTCAAGGCTAAATATGTGTTAATAATGAATCGATTTAGCCCAGAAAAAGTCTACAGTCTTAATAAGCCCTTGTGAAGCCCTTATTTACGATCGTAATAAACATGGCTTACCGGATCCCATAGGGAAAATGACAGCTTCCAGCATTACATCGTCTTGTTAGAATGTGTCATACCTCAAGCAGCAAGAGACTGCTCACTGTTCCCCCAACTGAAGTTAATTGCTCTCAACAGTCCTGTGTGGAACAGCCATGGATTTTAGTGACGGTTGCTAAAATCATTTTCCTCATACAAACAGAAATCTTCATCTCTTTTCTGTTTCTGAGTAAATAGTACATACCAGCACTATTTCAAAATAACAAACTCTTGATTGAATAATAAAAACTACAGTTAAACACTAAAAAACTCTAAGCCATCTCCGTGGAGATGTTGCCTGTACAACGGCAAAGAGAATGACTGGGGTAGGCGGAGCCTAGGAGGGATCATGTGACCAGCTTTGCTGGGCTCTTTGCCATTTCCTGTTGGGGAAGAGAATATCCCACAAGTAAGGATGACGCCGTGGACCGGACACACCTATGTTGGAGAAATATCTCTCTAGATACAGATTTACGAGCCTGTCACATAGTATCAATCACAGAGTCAGAGAAACCTCTTTGACCAAGAATCAAGCGTTCAAACTCCACACCTTAAAATTAAGGTTTTGAGATCCTGATGGAAAAAAAGAACCTTGAGACAGAAAGACTGGTCTTAACGGAAGAGTCCACAGCTGGCAAGAGGCCATCCGGACAAGATCCGCATACCAAAACCTGTGAGGCCATGCTGGAGCTACCAGCAGGACAAACGAGCATTCCTTTAGAATATTGGAGAATACCCTTGGAAGAAGAACTAGAGGCGGAAAGATATAGGCAGGATGACACTTGTAAGGAAGAGATAATGCATCCACTGCCTCCGCCCGAGGATCCCGGGATCCGGACAGATACCAGGGAAGTTTCTTGTTTAGATGAGAAGCCATCAGATCTATTTCTGGGAGTTCCCACATTTGAACAATCTGAGGAAATACCTCTGGGTGAAGACCATTCGCCCAGGTGCAACGTTTGGCGACTGAGATAATCCACTTTCCAATTGTCCATACCTGGGATATGAACCGCAGAGATTAGACAGGAGCTGGATTCCGCCCAAACCAAAATTCGAGATACTTCTTTCATAGCCAGAGGACTGTGAGTCCCTCCTTGATGATTGATGTATGCCACAGTTGTGACATTGTCTATCTGAGAACAAATGAACAACTCTCTCTTCAGAAGAGGCCAAGACTGAAGAGCTCTGAAATTGCACGGAGTTCCAAAATATTGATCGGAAATCTCACCTCCTGAGATTCCCAAACCCCTTGTGCCGTCAGATACCCCCACACAGCTCCCCAACCTGTAAGACTTGCATCTGTTGAGATTATAGTCCAGGTCGGAAGAACAAAGAAGCCCCCTGAACTAAACGATGGTGATCTGTCCACCATGTCAGAGAGTGTTGTATAATCGGTTTAAAGATATTAAGTGAGATATCTTTGAGTAATCCCTGCACCATTGGTTCAGCATACAGAGCTGAAGAGGTCGCATGTGAAAACGAGCAAAGGAGATCGCATCTGATGCGGCAGTCCTAAGACCTAAAATTTCCATGCATAAGGCTACCAAAGGGAATGATTGTGACTGAAGGTTTTGACAAGCTGAAATCAATGTTAAACTTCTCTTGTCTGACAAGGACAGAGTCATAGACACTGAATCTATTCTAGAAACCTAAAAAGGTTACCCTTGTCTGAGGAATCAATGAACTGATTGGTAAATTGATCCTCCAACCATGAACTTGAAGAAACAACACAAGTCGATTCATATGAGATTCTTCGAAAATGAGAAGACTGAGCAAGTACCCAGATATCGTCCAATAAGGAAATACCAAAACCCTGTTCTCTGATTACAGAAAGAAGGGCACCGAGAATCTTTGAAAAAAATTCTTGGAACTGAGGCTAGGCCAAACGGTAGAGCCACAAAACTGGTAATGCTTGTCTAAAAAGAGAATCTCAGACACTAAAAGTGATCTGGATGAATCGGAATATGCAGATACACATCCTGTAAATCTATTGTAGACATATAATGCCCTTGCTAAACAAAAGGCAGGACAGTCCTACAGAAACTGAATGTTGGTATCCTTACATAACGATTCAATATTGATAGATCCGGAACTGGTCTGAAGGAATTGACCTCCTTTGGTACAATGAAGAGATAAAATAAAACCCCAGCCCCTGTTCCAGAACTGGAACTGGCATAATTACTCCAGCCAACTCTAGATCTGAAACACATTTCAGAAATGCTGAGCCTTTGCTGTGTTAACTGGGACACGGGAAAGAAAAAAATCTCTTAGCAGGAGGCCTTAACTGAAGCCAATGCTGTACCTTTCTGAAACAATGTTCTAAAACCAGAATTTGAGAACGGAATTGATCAAAATTTCTTTGAAGAAAACGTAATCTGCCCCATACCAGCTGAGCTGGAATAAGGTCCGCACCTTCATGGGTACTTAGGAGCTGGCTATAGGTTTTCTATAAGGCTTGGATATATTCCAAACTGGAAATAGTTTCCAAACTGATACCGCTCCTGAGGATGAAGGATCAGGCTTTTGTTCCTTATTGTGAGGAAAGGAACGAAAAAATGATTATTAGATCTAAATTTACCTTAGATTTTTTATCCTTTGGTAAAAAAGTTCCCTTCCTTCCAGAAACAGTTGAAATAATAATTTATTACCCTGGAAAGAAAAGGAAAGCAAAGTTGACTTAGAAGACATATCAGCATTCCAAGTTTAATCCATAAAGCTATTCTAGCTAAAATAGCTAGAGACATATACCTGACATCAACTCTAATGATATCAAAAGATGGTATCACCAATAAAATTATTAGCATGTTATAGAATAATAATAATGCTATAAAATTATGATCTGTTAGTTGTTGCGCTAAAGCTTCTAACCAAAAAGTTGAAGCTGCAGCAACCTCCGCTAAAAATATAGCAGGTCTAAGAAGATTACCTGAACATAAGTAAGCTTTTCTTAGAAAGGATTCAATTTTCCTATCTAAAGGATCCTTAAAATGAATTACTATCTACCGTAGGAATAGTAGCACATTTAGCAGGAGTAGAGACAACCCCATAACCTTAGGGATTTTGTCCCAAAAACTCTAATCTGTCAGATGGCACAGGATATAATTGCTTAAACGTTTAGAAGGAGTAAAAGAATTACCCAAATTATTCCATTCCCTGGAAATTACTTCAGAAATAGCATCAGGGAGATTAATCACTTCTGGAATAACTACAGGAGATTTAAAAACCTTAATTAAACGTTTAGATTTAGTATCAAGAGGACCAGAATCCTCTATTTCTAATGCAATTAATACTTCTTTAAATAAAGAACGAATAAATTCCATCTTGAACAAATACAAAGATTTATCAGCATCAACCTCTGAGACAGAAACCTCTGAACTAGAAGAACCATTATCAGTATCAGAATGATGATGTTCATTTAAAAATTCATCTGAAAAAAGCAAAGTTTTAAAAGACTTTTATGTAAACTAGAAGGAGAAATAACAGACATAGCCTTCTTAATGGATTTAAAAAATAAAATCTCTTATGTTTATCAGGAACACTCTGAAAATTAGATGTTGACGGAACAGCAACAGGTAATGTAACAGTACTAAAGGAAATTTTATCTGCATAAATAAGTTTGTCATGACATGCAATACAAACAACAGCTGGAGAAACAGATACCAAAAATTATAGCAGATACACTTAGCTTGATAGCTCCAGCACTAGACAGCGATTTTCCTGTAGTATCTTCTGACTCAGATGTAACGTGAGACATCTTGCAATATGTAAGAGAAAAAACAACATATAAAGCAAAATTGATCAAATTCCTTAAATGACAGTTTCAGGAATGGGAAAAAAATGCCAAAGAACAAGCTTCTAGCAACCAGAAGCAATGAAAAAATAAGACTTAAATAATGTGGAGACAAAAGCGACGCCCTTATTTTTTAGCGCCAAATAAGACGCCCACATTATTTGGCGCCTAAATGCTTTTGGTGCCAAAAATGACGCCACATCCGGAACGCCAACATTTTTGGCGCAAAATAACGTCAAAAAATGACGCAACTTCCGGCGACACGTATGACGCCGGAAACGGAAAAGAATTTTTGCGCCAAAAAAGTCCGCGCCAAGAATGACGCAATAAAATGAAGCATTTTCAGCCCCCGCGAGCCTAACAGCCCACAGGAAAAAAAGAGTCAAATTTTTGAAGGTAAGAAAAAATGATTAATTCAAATGCATTATCCCAAATATGAAACTGACTGTCTGAAAAATAAGGAAAGTTGAACATTCTGAGTCAAGGCAAATAAATGTTTGAATACATATATTTAGAACTTTATAAACAAAGTGCCCAACCATAGCTTAGAGTGTCACAGAAAATAAGATTTACTTACCCCAGGACACTCATCTACATATTTGTAGAAAGCCAAACCAGTACTGAAACGAGAATCAGCAGAGGTAATGGTATATATAAGAGTATATCGTCGATCTGAAAAGGGAGGTAAGAGATGAATCTCTACGACCGATAACAGAGAACCTATGAAATAGACCCCGTAGAAGGAGATCACTGCATTCAAATAGGCAATACTCTCCTCACATCCCTCTGACATTCACTGCACGCTGAGAGGAAAACCGGGCTCCAACTTGCTGCGGAGCGCATATCAACGTAGAATCTAGCACAAACTTACTTCACCACCTCCATCGGAGGCAAAGTTTGTAAAACTGAATTGTGGGTGTGGTGAGGGGTGTATTTATAGGCATTTTAAGGTTTGGGAAACTTTGCCCCTCCTGGTAGGAATGTATATCCCATACGTCACTAGCTCATGGACTCTTGCTAATTACATGAAAGAAATTGTTCTCAGTTCTAGAATGTTTATAGGGAGAACTGAGTCTTCAATGACCCCCAAATTGCTCCCCAACCTAGAAGGCTGGCATCCGTGGTTACGATCACCCAAGAAGGTCTGCGAAAGCAAGTTCCCTGGGAGAGGTGTTCCTGAGACAACCACCACAGAAGAGAGTCCCTTGTCGCCTGATCCAGAACTATTAGCGGAGACAGATCCGCATAGCCCCCGTTCCATTGCCTTAACATGCATAATTGGAACCGAGCAAACAGAATGATGTCCATGGAAGCTACGACCATACATAGAGCCACTGACAGCCAAGGAGAGGACTGAAGGACAAGACAAGAGCCACCAATTTTGTTTTTCTGACCTTTGTCAGAAATATCTTCATTAGTAGGGAGTCTAATGGCCGAATGGAAGAGCCACAAACTGGAAGAGCCACAAACTGAAAACTCCGCTCCGCACAGTGCCGCCGCCATCTTGGTACTCCCGCGGCAACGAACAACAACAGCAGCATGTGAGTTAACTAACAAACACATTGTGAATATGTAGGAGTTCAGTAAGAAAGCACGCTAGAAGGAAAAAGTACCTAATTATCAAAAAACATAGCCACACTGAAGCGGACCAAGATGCACATTGTAGAAATACACTCATACCTACGCCACTTTTGAGAATATGGGGACAGCAAAGAGCTATTAAATACATGATAAGAAACCACTCAGGAATGCATGTGAACTAACAAAGCGCTCCGCATTTAATCTTCATCACCGCAGCTTCACATTTGCTACGCCTGAAGAACCGAGAGCCACCACACAGTTTTGGGCCTCCAGGGCCCACATTCCGGTTTTTTTTTTTTTTTTTTGTTTTTTTTTTTACCTTCCTAACTAAGTATTGCACCATCATAAGAATACAAACAAAAATGACGACCAAGCATAAAAATAAAGGGGACAAAAACCTTAAAAGCCAGACCCAAGCTAATACTCTGGTCAGCTCCTTTTTTCACGCTAACTCACCAGAAGTGCAAGACACAGACTCTTCGGATAACAATGCTCCCACTGACCCCACTCCTGCAGCAGATTATCTGATACAACTAAAACAGGACATTGCCAAACTCCCATCAAAGGAAGATTTTGACTCACTTAAAACTCTTATAACAAAAGAGCTAACATCTTTGCGAAAAAACATGACAGAAATGAGCGAAAGAATAGTAGACATAGAAGAAACACAGGACACAACATCTGAAGTAATCAGTTTATTACACAGTCAAGTAAATGCACAAGAAGATCAAATTGAGACCATGCAAGAGAAAATAGAGGACTTAGAAAACAGGGGGCGGAGAAGCAACCTCCGTATTAGGGGGATCCCAGAAGCAATAAAAGCTGCTGATCTGATGGAATATCTACAAAGCCTCTTTCGTCAGATTGTAGGCGACCAACAAGCCCCATCATGGGAAATTGAAAGAGCCCACAGATCCCTCCGACCCCCACCCCCCCCCAATGCACCCCCCAGAGACGTCATTCTCAAATTTCTTAAATTCAACGACAGAGAAACTATTTGGCAAAAGGCAAGGTCCTCCCACACGATTTCGTACTTGGATCATGATTTACAAATATATCCAGACCTATGCCCAAGTACTATTCAAAAACGAAAAGAAGCTCGCTTCATCACCTCTGTTCTACAGGATAGAAATATCAAGTATCGCTGGGGGTTCCCATTCAGCCTAATAGTCCCACATGAAGGAACGATACTCATCTACAAAGGTATTCAGGACCTGGATAAACTCTCTAAAGGATTGGGAATCCCCCTGAAACCCCCGGGACCTCCATCTTCCTCCGACGACTCTCAACCCCCCACTCTGCGCTCACATCTCACCACCCTGCAGAAGACATCCTGGACTAAAGTCCAGTCTCTTAACAAGAAACGGAGAGAACACCCCTACACCTCTCCAGCTACTACTGGAGACTGACAGAACTGTCACTTTATCTTGATTTCTACAGTGGGTGAGATTACATCTACGATCTAGACGAACTATTGTTGTCATGTTTAATCTGTTTTGTTTTGCTAAAGTTAATTATGCATTCCATGTTAGTTTTGTACTTGTTTACACTTACAATGTTCTTACATAGCTTAATCTACAATTCATAGTTTTGACTGTGGTGAAGAATTAACCACCTGTATTCCGACCTGTACAGGTCAATTTACCATTTAATTTTTCTCTTTGAAGGTTTAAGTATGCAACTCTTAACTTATATGTTTGCACTGTTATTTTGTTTTATTAAAACAACTAAGTCCTCTCTGTTGTAAAACCTCCGACTGAAATGAAAGCAATTTCAGTCACCATTATGGTTCTTTACCATCCCTCCCCCTTGACCAACCACCCTATCCCCCAAAGGTTACTACAAGTACTTAACTGCTTATTTTGGTATACTCACACAAGGAATTTACACAGATCCAGACAATACTCAACCTCACTTTTTTCCCCATTAGAACACACATATGAACCAGACAGACCCCGAACAAGACCCAAATTATGTTTTCATACATGCCATATAATAACACATAATGACTCACAATGCAAAAGTCAGTAGACCATTAACTTTCCTGTCCATTAATGCAAAGGGCCTAAACAACCCTCACAAAAGGAATATAGTTATTCGAGACCTCAAAAGTAAAAGAGGCGATATAATATTTATACAAGAATCTCATTTCTTAAAGGGCCACGAACCCAAAACCTTTCTATACAAGCACGGCCCCTCATATTATTCTTCTAACACCTCCAAAACTAACGCTGTGGGAATTCTAATTAGGAAGGGGATACCCTTCCAGCTGCTAGACTCCCATAAAGACGCAGAAGGCAGATACTTAATTTTAGTGGGCAAACTTTATAACACAACAACAACCTTAGTAAGCGCATACACCCCCAATACCGCCCAAGACAAATTTATATCTTCCCTGACAAATAAAATTTTAGAAGTCACTAAAGGTATGCTAATCTTAGGGGGCGATCTTAACATCACTCTAGATCCCTTTAAGGATAACTCCAACCACACCTCATCTACACCACACAGAACCATAGCCTCTATAAGACAAAAACTGAGGGACCTAGCCGTCCATGATGTGTGGAGGATACACCACCCGGATGTAGAAGACTTTACCTTTTTCTCGCACCCACACTCACGTTACACCCGCATAGACTACATCCTAACCGACGTCACCTCCCTATCATATGCCACACAATCCTCGATTCTATCAACATCCTGGTCAGACCATTCCATAGTATCATGCATCATACATTGGCCCTCAGCTTCTCCCTCCACCTATACTTGGAAACTCAATGAAGAACTTTTAGACCTCCCACAATACACGGATAAGTTACAGAAAGCTATACAAGAATTCTTTGATATTAACCTTGGCTCAGTGCCAAACTTTCATAACATATGGGAAGCACACAAAGGGACTATACGAGGGGAATTAATGAGTATGCAATCTCACCATAGAAAACAACAGAGACTCCTGTTACAGGACTCCCTGTACAAGATGAATGAGCTGGAGATACAGCTCAAAAAAAAGCCTACTGACACACAACTAGCTAAAGCCTTACAGGAAAGCAAACAAATCACAACAAATCTGCTAGACAAGGAATGTAAAAGACTAGCCTTTAAATTAAAACAATCATTCTATGAAGGGGATAATAAATGTAGCAGACTTTTTGCCCGCAAACTGAAACGCACATCCAACCGCACATATATTCTTAAGATCAAAACCACTGACAAAACACATCATGATACCTCCAACATAGCAGAATCATTCCGATATTACTACGACCACCTATACAACCTTACTGCAACATCCCCAATACAACACACTCACACCCCGACTGACATTGCATCACGTATTGAATGCTTTTTATCAGATATACACTTCCCCGAGGTAGCGAAAGAGCAACTAACTCTTCTCCAACAGCCCTTTACATTACTGGAAATCCGAAAGACCATAACAGACCTTCCCACTGATAAAGCCCCAGGCCCAGATGGTTACACAAACTATTATTACAAGAAATACACAGACATCCTATCTCCACACCTACTGACCCTCTTTAACTCAATTACGTCAGACAACCCTTTCCCCACACAAAACCTGGAGGCTATTATTTCCATAATACCGAAACCTGGGAAAGACCCCGAGCGTGTAGAAAACTATAGACCAATTTCCCTACTAAATACAGATTTAAAAATTTATGCCAAGATTTTAGCCACCCGACTAAACACCGTCCTTCCACAATTAATTGGCAAAGATCAAGTCGGCTTTGTCCCAGCAAGAGAAGCTAAGGATAACACGATCAGGGCAACCCAATTGATAGAACACGCCAAACTTAGGAACATTCCGCTCTTGGTCCTGTCGACCGACGCGGAAAAAGCCTTTGACCGCGTCGGTTGGCAGTTTCTGAGAGCGGTACTATTAAAAATGGGCCTGGGGCAAGAATTTACAAGCAGGGTTTTTGCCATGTACACCACCCCCACAGCCAGAGTACGAGTAAACGGGTCCCTATCTGCCCCCTTTCACATCACCAATGGAACCAGACAGGGCTGCCCCCTCTCCCCACTCCTATTTGCCTGTGCGATTGAAGCACTAGCCCACAAAGTTCGTAATCAACCTCTAATCACAGGCATACAAACTCAAAATTCACACCACAAAATAATGCTTTATGCAGATGACGTCCTGTTCTGTATCACAAACCCACTTACCACTATTCCTCATATTCTCCAATTACTAGACGAATTCGGAGTCGTATCTAACTTCTTAATTAATAAGAAAAAGTCGGAAATCATGAACATAAATCTCCCCCAGGAAGATTTAGACACAATCAAACCAATATGTCCATTCAGATGGCAGCCCACATCACTCCGATATCTGGGTATTCACCTAACTCCAACCCCGGACCACTTATTTGCCTTAAATCACAAACCCCTCCTCTCCAAAATAATAACGGATCTCTCATCCTGGAAAAAAACACATATCTCCTGGCTAGGAAGAATAAATGTTGTTAAGATGATCATCCTCCCTAGAATTCTCTACCTCTTTCAGACCTTGCCCATCCCACTCCCACCGAGTTTCATGAATACATTACAGTCAAATGTATTGGACTTTATTTGGTTCAATAACAGAGCAAGAATCAGCAAAAAAATTATGCTCCTACCCATAAATATGGGAGGCCTCGGGGTTCCAGACTTTCACAGGTACAGACAAGCTACATTCCTGCAGCGCATTATAGATTGGCACAGTAACTTAGACAACAAACTATGGGTCCAATTAGAACACGACCTATCACAAACCCAACACTTAGGCCAATTATGCTGGTCACCAAAGGACCGAGGAAGATTCTTAAAATCCCCCTCGCAAATTACTCTAGAAACGTATAAAGCGTGGGACAAAATGCTAATTGAATACCCCAATATTTCGACCAAATTCTCCCCACTAACACCCTTGACTCATAATACCGAGTTCCATCCGGGCCTCCCACTATCAAACAGACTCACCAATACCCCCCTCCGGTCCTTACAGATATACCATATGGGAAACGAACAACACTCTCCCACACGACAGGAACTAATATCCACAGGGTTTCTAGTCTTCAAAGACTGGCTCTTCTACAGACAATGTCACTCATACATTACAACCCACTCACAAACTTCTAACATGACCAGATCACTAACACCCCTAGAATCCCTCTGCCATAAAAATACTCCGACTAGGCACGCACTGTCCATCACACACACAATCTTGTCACAACAACCACACGGTTCGCTCCCATATTATATAGATAGATGGAATTCCGAATTAGGAACAGAGATTACATATACAGAAGCCCTACAAATCTTTAACAATATTAAAAAGACTTCAATTTCCTGTAAATTCATCGAACTCAATATCAAAATCCTGCAGCGATGGTATCTGACCCCAGAAAGATGCAAAAAGATCTACAAACTCAAATCAGCACAGTGCTGGAGATGTGGTTCAGCTGAGTGCCACATGTCCCACATATGGTGGCAATGTGACAAATTATCCCCCGCGTGGGCACTGATTGCTAAGGAATCTAGCTCAATCTTAGGTACACCCACCCCCCCCGATCCATGTTTGTGGCTTTTTAATAAGATCCCAAACAAACTCCCCACCCCCTCCAAAAAACTATTCCATATTTTAAGCAATAGCTTTAAAATCATACTAGCTAGAAACTGGAAATCAAATAAAGTCCCTTCCCTAGCACAATGGCAATTAGAGTGTCATCGCACCCTTTCCTTAGAAGAATACCATTACATGAAAAACAAAACAATGGACACATATGCCCAAATGACCTTTATGTGGGAAACTTACATACAGTCTAAAACTCCAACCACTCAGGAAGTCCAAAATTAATCGGTCCATGTAAAATTATGTTCATGTAACATAGAACTGCTTTTTGACCCAGATAATATGCTTATCCTTGTAACCGTTGTAACCTTATTTGTTTATTCTCCCATTTTTCCTCCCCTCCCTCCCCCTATACCCCTGTATTACTTCAACTGTGAAGCGAGTCAACAATGTAACTCATTTTTATTTCTTGCATTTTGAATGTATGTACTTGTTTTACTCTCAATAAAACTTTTTGAAAACTAAAAAAAAAAAAAAAAAAAAAAAAAAAAAAAAAATTGTGATTGTAGATCAGACACCAAAACTTCACCTCCACCTGCACCGCAGGCAAAGAAAATGACTGGGGATTATGGGTAAGGAAAGTGACATATATAGCAGCTTTGCTGTAGTGCTCTTTGCCTCCTCCTGCTGGCCAGTTGTGATATTCCCACTAGTAATTGATGGTTCCGTGGACATACCATATCTTAGGAAAGAAATGTATCCTTACTTGATAAATTATTTTCTTTCAAATTGATGGTGGTCCACAGCATTAAAAACGGTCAGAAGCTTCCCTAATAGCGTTTCCCAATGCTAGTAGAACTGTTAGGGACATGATATGGAGAAAAAATTGTGTCAGGAGAGGAGCAGGCTAAGTCTCCTGGCTATGCTGTACCTGTGTCAGAGTACCTACAAATAGCATTTGGGCTGTTTCTGGGCTGTGTAAAGGCACTTACCTTATGCAGCACCCCTCCACTGGCTTACCAGGCATGTCAAGCTATATCATTACAGCTGCAGCAGTGCAGATATCGAGTACCGCAAAGGACTGCAGTAGGAAATACCAGAGTCCCTCAGGAGGAGGATAGGGACGAGTACCCATAAAGCCTGAGGATAGTTATGGCTGAAGTCCTGTTAGGGAAATGATGTGCACATAACAGGGTATTCCTTTGTCCCTGTATCACTCAGCTGCTGTGAAAAGTCTTTTCTGTCTTCTTTGTAAATGATACTCCCCAGGGACTCTGGGTCTCAAATAGGTCTGAGCACCCAATTTGTAATCCATAAGTAAGTAGCTGAAACAACCTCTATTCTCAACCATCTCCTACGAAGTCAAGAACAAAACTAAGAGAGATAGAGTTGTAAAGCTCTTGTATGGGTTCTTGACCTCCTCCTAGTGGCGGGAAATATATCCCATGTGTTATGGAGGCCTGTGGACCATCAACATTTTACAAAAGAAATCGGAAATGTTTTCTTTTTTATAACATAGTAACATAGAAGATGAGGTTGAAAAAAGACAGAAGTCCATCGAGTTCAACCTATACAAATCTTAATATACTAACAATATAATCTACAGTTGATCTTAAATTAATCCCATTTAAAAAGGTGACCCATTTAAAACAAGCAATCATGTCCTTGAATTTTGTTTCTAGTCAGAAATGTAGTCAAACCATTTTTAAATGTATCTAAGGTATTGGCATTTACTACTTCCTTAGGTAATGAGTTCAACAATTTGATTGCTCTTACAGTGAAAAAAGTTTATGTTGCGGGAGATTAAATCTCTTTTCTTCAAGACTTAAAAAGATTTGTATGCTAAGTCCCTTGAAAGTGATGCAGCATAACTGTAAAAAATATAATTTATGCTTACCTGATAAATTCATTTCTCCTGTAGTGTAGTCAGTCCACGGGTCATCCATTACTTATGGGATTATATCTCCTCCCTAACAGGAAGTGCAAGAGGATCACCCAAGCAGAGCTGCTATATAGCTCCTCCCCTCTACGTCATACCCAGTCATTCGACCGAAACCAAACGAGAAAGGAGAAAACTATAGGGTGCAGTGGTGACTGGAGTTTAATTTAAAATTTAGACCTGCCGTAAAAAACAGGGCGGGCCGTGGACTGACTACACTACAGGAGAAATGAATTTATCAGGTAAGCATAAATTATATTTTCTCCTGTTAAGTGTAGTCAGTCCACGGGTCATCCATTACTTATGGGATACCAATACCAAAGCTAAAAGTACACGGATGACGGGAGGGACAGGCAGGATCTTTACACGGAAGGAACCACTACCTGTAGAACCTTTCTCCCAAAAACAGCCTCCGAAGAAGCAAAAGTGTCAAATTTGTAAAATTTTGAAAAAGTGTGAAGTGAAGACCAAGTTGCAGCCTTGCAAATCTGTTCAACAGAGGCCTCATTCTTAAAGGCCCAAGTGGAAGCCACAGCTCTAGTAGAATGAGCCGTAATCCTTTCAGGAGGCTGCTGTCCAGCAGTCTCATAGGCTAAACGTATTATGCTACGAAGCCAAAAAGAGAGAGAGGTAGCCGAAGCTTTTTGACCTCTCCTCAGTTCAGAATAAACGACAAACAGGGAAGAAGTTTGACGAAAATCTTTAGTTGCCTGCAAATAAAATTTCAGGGCACGGACGACGTCCAGATTGTGCAGAAGTCGTTCCTTCTTTGAAGAAGGGTTAGGGCACAATGATGGAACAACAATCTCTTGATTGATATTCTTGTTAGTGACTACCTTAGGTAAGAACCCAGGTTTAGTGCGCAGAACTACCTTGTCTGAATGAAAAATCAGATAAGGAGAATCACAATGTAAGGCCGATAACTCAGAGACTCTTCGAGCCGAGGAAATAGCCATTAAAAACAGAACTTTCCAAGATAACAGTTTGATATCAATGGAATGAAGGGGTTCAAACGGAACACCTTGCAGAACGTTAAGAACTAAGTTTAAGCTCCACGGCGGAGCAACAGTCTTAAACACAGGCTTAATCCTAGCCAAAGCCTGACAAAAAGCCTGAACGCCAGACGTTTGTGTAAAAGGATAGACAGAGCTGAAATCTGTCCCTTTAACGAACTAGCAGATAAACCCTTTTCTAAACCTTCTTGTAGAAAAGACAATATCCTAGGAATCCTAACCTTACTCCATGAGTAACTCTTGGATTCGCACCAATATAAGTATTTACGCCATATTTTATGGTAAATTTTCCTGGTAACAGGTTTCCTAGCCTGTATTAAGGTATCAATCACTGACTCCGAGAATCCCCGCTTTGATAGAATCAAGCGTTCAATCTCCATGCAGTCAGCCTCAGAGAAATTAGATTTGGATGTTTGAAAGGACCCTGAATCAGAAGGTCCTGTCTCAGAGGCAGAGACCATGGTGGACAGGACGACATGTCCACTAGATCTGCATACCAGGTCCTGCGTGGCCACGCAGGCGCTATTAGAATCATCTATGCTCTCTCCTGTTTGATCCTGGCAATCAATCGAGGAAGCATCGGGAAGGGTGGAAACACATAAGCCATGTTGAAGACCCAAGGTGCTGTCAGAGCATCTATCAGTACCGCTCCCGGGTCCCTGGACCTGGATCCATAACAAGGAAGCTTGGCGTTCTGGCGAGACGCCATGAGATCCTGATCTGGTTTGCCCCAATGATGAAGCAGTTGGGCAAACACCTCCGGATGAAGTTCCCACTCCCCCGGATGAAAGGTCTGGCGACTTAGAAAATCCGCCTCCCAGTTCTCCACGCCTGGGATGTGGATCGCTGACAGGTGGCAAGAGTGAGACTCTGCCCAGCGAATTATCTTTGAGACTTCCATCATCGCTAGGGAACTCCTTGTTCCTCCTTGATGGTTGATGTAAGCCACAGTCGTGATGTTGTCCGACAGAAACCTGATGAACCTCAGAGTTGCTAACTGAGGCCAAGCCAGAAGAGCATTGAAAATTGCTCTTAATTCCAGAATGTTTATTGGAAGGAGTCTCTCCTCCTGAGTCCATGATCCCTGAGCCTTCAGGGAATTCCAGACTGCGCCCCAATCTAGAAGGCTGGCGTCTGTTGTTACAATCGTCCAATCTGGCCTGCGGAAGGGCATCCCCTTGGACAGATGTGGCCGAGAAAGCCACCATAGAAGAGAATCTCTGGTCTCTTAATCCAGATTTAGCAGAGGGGACAAATCTGAGTAATCCCCATTCCACTGACTTAGCATGCACAATTGCAGCGGTCTGAGATGCAGGCGTGCAAAAGGTACTATGTCCATTGCCGCTACCATTAAGCCGATTACCTCCATGCACTGAGCCACTTACGGGTGTTGAATGGAATGAAGGACACGGCAAGCATTTAGAAGTTTTGATAAACTGTCCTCCGTCTGGTAAATTTTCATTTCTACAGAATCTATAAGAGTCCCTAAGAAGGCAACTCTTGTGAGTGGCAATAGAGAACTCTTTTCTACGTTCACCTTCCACCCATGCGACCTTAGAAATGCCAGAACTAACTCTGTATGAGACTTGGCAGTTTGGAAACTTGACGCTTGTATCAGAATGTCGCCTAGGTACGGAGCTACCGCTATGCCTCGCGGTCTTAGTACCGCCAGAAGAGAGCCCAGAACCTTTGTAAAGATTCTTGGAGCCGTAGCTAACCCGAAGGGAAGAGCTACAAACTGGTAATGCCTGTTTAGGAAGGCAAATCTTAGATACCGGTAATGATCCTTGTGAATCGGTATGTGAAGGTAGGCATCCTTTAGATCCACTGTGGTCATGTACTGACCCTCTTGGATCATGGGTAAGATGGTTCGAATAGTTTCCATTTTGAACGATGGAACTCTTAGGAATTTGTTTAGGATCTTTAAGTCCAAGATTGGTCTGAAGGTTCCCTCTTTTTTGGGAACCACAAACAGATTTGAATAGAACCCTTGTCCGTGTTCCGACCGCGGAACTGGGTGGATCACTCCCATTAGTAAGAGGTCTTGTACACAGCGTAGAAACGCCTCTTTCTTTATCTGGTTTAAAGATAACCTTGAAAGATGAAATCTCCCTTGTGGAGGAGAAGCTTTGAAGTCCAGAAGATATCCCTGAGATATGATCTCCAAAGCCCAGGGATCCTGGACATCTCTTGCCCAAGCCTGGGCGAAGAGAGAAAGTCTGCTCCCCACTAGATCCGTTTCCGGATCGGGGGCCCTCACTTCATGCTGTCTTAGGGGCAGCAGCAGGTTTTCTGGCCTGCTTGCCCTTGTTCCAGGACTGGTTAGGTTTCCAGCCCTGTCTGTAGCGAGCAACAGTTCCTTCCTGTCTTGGAGCGGAGGAAGTTGATGCTGCTCCTGCCTTGAAGTTACGAAAGGCACGAAAATTAGACTGTTTAGCCCTTGGTTTGGCCCTGTCTTGAGGCAGGGCATGGCCCTTACCTCCAGTAATGTCAGCGATAATTTCTTTCAAACCGGGCCCGAATAATGTCTGCCCTTTGAAAGGAATATTAAGCAATTTAGATTTAGAAGTCACATCAGCTGACCAGGATTTAAGCCACAGCGCTCTACGCGCTTGAATGGCGAATCCGGAGTTCTTAGCCGTAAGTTTGGTTAAGTGTACTACGGCATCAGAAATAAATGAATTAGCTAGCTTAAGGGCTTTAAGCTTGTTTATAATCTCATCCAATGGAGCTGTGTCAAGGGTCTCTTCCAGAGACTCAAACCAGAATGCCGCCGCAGCAGTGACAGGCGCAATGCATGCAAGGGGTTGTAATATAAAACCTTGTTGAACAAACATTTTCTTAAGGTAACCCTCTAACTTTTTATCCATTGGATCTGAAAAAGCACAGCTATCCTCCACCGGGATAGTGGTGCGCTTAGCCAGAGTAGAAACTGCTCCCTCCACCTTAGGGACCGTCTGCCATAAGTCCCGTGTGGTGGCGTCTATTGGAAACATTTTTCTAAATATAGGAGGGGGTGAAAAAGGCACACCGGGTCTATCCCACTCCTTGTTAACAATTTCTGTAAGCCTTTTAGGTATAGGAAAAACGTCAGTACACGCCGGTACCGCAAAGTATTTATCCAGCCTACATACTTTCTCTGGAATTGCAACCGTGTAACAATCATTCAGAGCCGCTAAAACCTCCCCTAGTAATACACGGAGGTTCTCAAGCTTAAATTTAAAATTTGAAATGTCTGAATCCAGTTTACTTGGATCAGATCCGTCACCCACAGAATGAAGCTCTCCGTCCTCATGTTCTGCAAATTGTGACGTAGTATCAGACATGGCTCTATTATTATCAGTGCACTCTGTTCTTATTCCAGAGTGATCTCGTTTACCTCTAAATTCTGGCAGTTTAGATAGTACTTCAGTCATAACATTAGCCATGTCTTGCAAAGTGATTTGTATGGGCCGCCCTGATGTACTTGGCGCCACAATATCACGCACCTCCTGAGCGGGAGGCGAAGGTACTGGCACGTGAGGAGAGTTAGTCGGCATAACTTCCCCCTCGTTGTCTGGTGATATATTTTTCACATATAAAGTTTGACTTTTATTCAAAGTAACATCTATACATTGAGTGCACAAATTTCTATTGGGCTCCACATTGGCCTTTAAACATATTGAACAAACAGCTTCATCTGTGTCAGACATGTTTAAACAGACTAGCAATAACACTAGCAAGCTTGGAAAAAACTTTTAAATAAATTTACAAGCTATATAAACAACGCTACTGCGCCTTTAAGAAACATAAAAATGTGACACAGTTTAATTAACGATGAACCAAATATGTTAAAACAACCAAATTTTAACAGAAAATGTATAAAGTTAGCAGAGAATTGCACCCACAAGCAAAAGGATGATTAACCCCTTAATACCCAAAAACGGATAACAGTTGAAATAATAAACGTTTTTTATCACAGTCAAACACACTGTCACAGATCTGCTGTGACTGATTACCTCCCTCAAAACTAGTTTTGGAGACCCCTGGGCTCTGTAGAGACGTCCTGGATCATGGAGGAAGAAATAGGAAGACTGTGACTAAATTTTTACTGCGCAATAAAGCGCTAAAATAGGCCCCTCCCACTCATCTTACAACAGTGGGGAATCTCAGTAAACTGTTTTTATTCAGAAACAAACGACAGCCATGTGGTAAAAATCATGCCCATAAAGTTTTATCACCAAGTACCTCAGAAAAAACAATTAACATGCCAGTAAACGTTTTTTTAAAAATGAAGTGTTATTAATAAGCCTGCTGCTAGTCGCTTTCACTGCAGTGCAGGCTCAAATATTACTTTAATATAGACAGTATTTTCTTAGTGAATTCCATTCCCCAGAAATACCTCAGAGTATACATACATACATATCAGCCTGATACCAGTCGCTACTACTGCATTTAAGGCTGCACTTACATTACATCGGTATTAGCAGTATTTTCTCAGTCAATTCCATTCCTTAGAAAATAATATACTGCACATACCTCCTTGCAGGTGGGCCCTGCATGCTATCCCCTGTTCTGAAGTTACCTCACTCCTCAGAATGGCCGAGAACAGCAAGTGGATCTTAGTTACGACCGCTAAGATCATAGACAAACTCAGGTAGATTCTTCTTCTAATGCTGCCTGAGAAGAAACAACACACTCCGGTGCCGTTTAAAATAACAAACTTTTGATTGAAGAAATAAAAAACTAAGTTTAACACACCACAGTCCTCTCACACGTCCTATCTATTAGTTAGGTGCAAGAGAATGACTGGGTATGACGTAGAGGGGAGGAGCTATATAGCAGCTCTGCTTGGGTGATCCTCTTGCACTTCCTGTTAGGGAGGAGATATAATCCCATAAGTAATGGATGACCCGTGGACTGACTACACTTAACAGGAGAAAGCTGACATGAAAATATAACCTTAACATATCTATGTAAAAAGGGAAGATATTTTACTTCAAAATTTCTTCAGCTCACTCTGTGAACAAGTTGGAAAAAAAACGAAGAAAAAAAACATAGCCAACCAGCAGTGCTGAGGTCTTGCATTTTTTTTGCTGTGAAGATTGAGATTTCACAGTAAACTTCTTTAAACTGAATAGGGAAATAACATGACTGTGCCTGCACATGCTAGATGCACACTGCCTTGGAAGTCCTGAGACTAAAGTCTCTTTTACAGTGGAGTGTGAACACTTAGGAAATTTTAAGATAAATATCTTTTTTACATAGAAATGTTCAGGTGATATTTTTTTGTAGTCAGCTTTTTACAGCTATGCTGCATTACTTTCAAGTGCTTCAACATTTTAATATTATTATTATTATCATCAGGTATTTGTAGAGCACCAACAGATTCCTCAGTGCTATAAACATAGGCGGTATACAAGATAACATTTATAGGGATCAAATGGATAGAGGGCCCTGCCGAGAGTTGCACTGTTGTAGTCTGCTCTTATGAAGGCGATCTACAAACAACTGGGCTCATAGGCTTACATTCTAAGGGGTTCAAGGGGAAAGCAATGGAGTTAGGAAAGGTTATTGAAGGTTGTATGCATCCCTGAATAGTAGAGTATTTAGGGAGTGCTTGAAGCTGTTAAAACTAGGGTAGAGTCTTGTGTAGCAAGGCAAGGAGTTCCACAGCATGGGAGCCAGTCTTGAGAAGTCCTGTAAATGGGAATGTGAGGAAGTAACAAGAGAGGAGGAGAGTAGGAGATTGTGAGCAGAGCGAAGGGGACGGGAGGGAAGAGTATCTGGAGACAAGGTCTAAAATGTAGGGAGGAGGAGTGCAGTTGAGGGCTTTGTATGTCAGAGTGTTTAGTCCTGGAGGCAAGAGGAAGCCAGTGAAGGGATTGGCAGAGAGGTGCAGCAGATGAAGAGCGACGTGTAAGAAAGATGAGCCTGGCAGAGGCATTCATTATAGATTGTAAAGGAGCTAGGCAGCAGCTAGGTAGACCAGAGAGGACAGAGTTGCAATAGTCGAGGCGGGAAAGGATGAGAGAGTGGATTAAAATCTTGGTTGTGTCTTGTGTAACGAAATGTGTAATTTTATAGATGTTTTTAAGGTGGAAATGGCAGGCTTTAGCCAAGGACTGAATGTGAGGAGTGAAAGGTCTGAGTCAAGTGTGACCCCAAGACATTGGGCCTGCGGGGTATGGGTAATGATGGAATTATCAAAAGTTATAGAAAATTGGGGGGGTGGAGATTTTAGAAAAAGGGGGAAATATAAGGAGATTTAGCTTAAGGTAGTGAGAGGACATCCAAGATGAGATATGAGAAAGACCGTTAGTGACACAGGTTAGTAAGGAAAGAGGTAGGTCTGGTGCAGAGAGGTAGATTTGGGTGTCATCAGCATACAAATGGTATTGAAACCTGTGGTACTTTATTAAGGAACCTAATGATGACATGTCATGTAGATTGAAAAGAGAAGAGGACCGAGGACAGAGCCTTGGAGGTACCCCAACAGAAAGTGGTAACGGGGCAGAGGATGCTCCAGAGAAGGCTACACTAAAGGTATGGTTAGATATATAGAAAGAGAACCACGAGAGAGCTGTGTCACAGATGCCGAAGAATTGGAGGGTTTGGAGCAAAAGAGGGTGGTCGACAGTGTCAAAGGCTGCAGACAGATCAAGGAGGATAAGCAGAGAGAAGTGGCCTTTGGATTTTGCACTAAGTAGGTCGTTGGTAATCTTGACAATTGTTGTCTCTGTGGAGTGATGGGGAATAGGGCGATAGTTGGATGGGAAGGTTGGATCGAGGGAAGGGTTTTTGAGGATAGGTGTGACCAGTGCATGTTTTAGAGATGAGGGAAATATACGAGTGCTGAGGGAGAGGTTGAAAATGTGTGAGAGTATAGGGGTGAGGGTAGAAGAGAGGGAGGGGAGTAGCTGTGAGGGAATGGGGTCAAGGGGACAGGTAGTGAGGTGGGACGACAGTATAAGGGCAGAAAATTCTTCCTCTGTAACAGGGACAAAAGAGCAAAATTTATGGCTATTTGGGTTTTGGATAATTGTGAGCTTTTGAGAGGGTGGGAGATAAATAATATGTTAAGAGCTGATTTTATTTCTGATGGAGTCAATTTTGTTATTGAAGTGGCTGGCAAAATCTTGAGCTGAGAGAGAAATTGTATTAGGAGGTGGGGGTGGGCGGAGAAGATTATTGAACGTGGAAAACAGACGTTTTGGGTTAGAGGAAAGAGTAGAGATGAGAAACATTTGTGTATCATGTCGCTTGTTTTAAATTGTGACCACTTGTCACAAACATTTTCTTGAAATAAAGAGAGCTTCTGCCATCTCTGTATATGGGCCTTGAATATATTTATTAGTTTTGTGGCCCTTCTCTGAACTTTTTTTTATGTCTGCCATGTAATTTTTTGATGTTGGTCCACAGAATTGCACTCCATACTTAAGGTGAGGTCTTGCCAGGGATTTATATAGTGACAGAATTATGCTTTCCTCGCTTGCATTAATGTCTCTATTAATACATGCTAGTATCTTATTAGTCTTAGAAGCTTCTGTCCTGCAGTATGTAGCCATCTTTAGCTTGTTATCTATAAATACTCCCAAATCCCTTTCCTCCTCTGTTTTGCTAAGTCTAGTCCCATTTAAATAATAAGGCTGCCTGATTATTTTTACTTTCAAACTGTAGAACCTTGCCTTTTCCAGTATTAAATCTCATTTTCCATTTATAAATAGAATATTTGTTTTATTCATCCTAGTAATTAGCTACAATCTGCAAATGTACTGTTATAGCAATACCAGATTACTATTTAATTGGAGAGAAGTGCAGAAAGAAACTCCCTTGCAACAGACTGCGGGCATTGGTGGCAACTGAATAGAATTACTTCATTTAGTGACACTTTAAAATACAAAAAGCAATTACTTCTATTTGTAGATGTATTTTTTATATGTTACCTCTTGAGGGTACCAGTTGGTTTGTATCATAAAATGTATATATAATTTATTCTTTCTTAATCAGTTTTAAAAACATCAATGTAAAAGCTTGAAAGCAATAGATCAAACAATTGTAAAGAAAAGACAAAAGTTATGAAAAGTAGCTATAGGGTAGCTTTTTAAATTTTACCTGCAATGATAACAGAATCAGTCCTTGCAGGTCCAAATCTGAGAGTCATCTCATGTTTATGCTTGTGCACAGCCAAATGATCTTCATTTGTAAATCGCTGTATAAATAAAAAGGTGGATATTTGTTAGAAAAGCATTGAATGCACCTCATGGCGCTTTTTACTTAACCATACATTAGTATGCAAACAAATAATCAAAAAAGCAAATAAATACTAGCACCAACATGTTATGTAGGTTTTCAAAAAATGTCAGCTTCTTTTACTCTCACCTAGTTATCTAATTTATTTGGATATTTCCTATTAGCTCAGAAAAACAAAACATATGCTTACCTGATAAATTATTTTCTTTGAGAAGGATGATGGTCCATAGGCCTCCACTAGGAGGAGGTCAAGAACCCATAACAGAGCTTAAAATCCTTCCCTTCTCTCTCTAGTTGAGAAGAGAATATGAAACATATAGGTAGGAAAGATCAAGCAGGGTTTGTAGACGTGTCATTAGAACTGATACCCAAACATTGAAATGGGTAGAACCTGTGGATCATCATCATTCCAAAGAAAATACTTTATCAGGTAAGCATAAATTATTATTCCCACCCCCCCCCCCCCGTAAAATGATGATGGTCCATAGTCCTCCATAACATATGGGATTAATACCAAATCTGATGAAAAGGGTGGGACAATTTTTCTGGCAGTTCTTATTTGGCCTACACTGTGGCCTGAAGGACTTTCCTGTCAAAAGCTGCTTGCAAATAAACAAAACCTCAATTAGATAAACTCTGAAAAAAGTATGCAGAGAAGACATGTTGCAGAATTGCAAATCTGCTCCAGATGCATAATTTTTAACACAAGATGTTGTACATGCTTTTGTAGAAGAGCTGAATACACTAGGAGGTGACTCTTGCCTTTAAGTAAGCCTTGTGAATCACTTGTTTGTGTCAAGAGGCCAACGTTGCCTTAGTAGGTTTCTATCCCTTACGAGTACCAAACTAGAAGTTTGTCTGAAAACTTTAGTAGATTCGAGATAGAACTTTAAAGTGTTGGGTACCTCAAGATTATGTAAGAGCTGCTACTCAGAGTTAGCAGGAGGAAAAATGATTTCTTGATTGGTGTTTTCTTTTGAAACTACCTTAGGAGGAAATTCATATTTAGTAGCAAGTCATTAAAGGGATCACAAGATAAAGTGGGGCAAATCATTCTGCCAAGGGAACAAGGAAAAGTAGGAGAAATATCAGGGTATAAATGGTGCCAGAAGAACAAAATTAAATTTAGGTCCGCCCACTGGAGAAATGGGCGGGGGCAGTGAACTCTCCTCCCACAGATGGAAATTAAATTATCAGGTAAGCATAATTTATGTTTTCCATCTTAATGGGAGGAGTCCACTGCTTCATTCATCACTTGTGGGAATACCCAAGCTCTAGAGGACACTGAATGGAAAAAAAAACGGGAGGGTAAAGGAGGTGGACCCTAGCACCACAGCCTGCAGAACCGCTTCCGCAGAAGTGAAAACGTCAAATTTATAAAATTTTGCAAAGGTATGTAAGGATGACCAGGTGGCCGCCTTACAAATCTGCTCCATAGAAGCCTCATTCTTGAAGGCGCAAGAAGAGGCCACAGCTCTAGTCAAGTGAGCCGTAATCCTCTGAGGAGGCTTGTGTCCCGCTGACTCATATGCCAGACGGATCATACTCCTCAACCAAAAAGAAAGAAAGGTTACAGAGGCCCTTTGCCCCCTGCGCCTTCCAGAATACACAACAAATAAGGACAACGTCTGTCTGAACTACTTCGTGGCTTGAAGATAAAACTTCAAGGCCCGAACCACATCCAGATTATGAAGTAATCTCTCCTTCGAAGGAGGAGGATTAGGACACAAGGAAGGAACTACTATTTCCTGATTAATGTTACGACTCGACACTACCTTGGGAAGGAATCCCAAACCAGTGGGTAGAACAGCCTTATCAGCATGAAAAACTAAGTAGGGAGGCTCACATTGCAAGGCCGCCAACTCAGAGACTCTGCGTGCCGATGCAATAGCAAATAACAACAGGACTTCCATGAGAGAATCTTAATGTCAAGGGCATGCATAGGCTCAAACGGAGCCCTCTGCAAAACCTTAAGAACCAAGTTTAAGCTCCAAGGAGGAGCCGGATTCCTGAAGACAGGTCTGATCCTAATCAGAGCCTTAACAAAGGACTCAATGTAAGGAAGCTCCGCAAGCTTCTTATGCAACAGTACAGATAAAGTCAAGATCTGTCCCCTTAGGGAACTGGCAGAAGGCCCTTATCAAGACCGTCCTGAAAAAAGGCCAAAATCCTGGATACCCTGACCCTATGCCATGGGTATCCTCGTTCCTCACACCTTATGGTAGATGAGTCAAGTGACCGGCTTCCTGGCCTGAACTGGTGTGTCAATAACGCTCTCCAAAAATCCTCTCTCTGCTAAGACTAGGCATTCAATCTCCATGCAGTCAGCCTCAGAGAATCGAGATTTCGATGTTGAAAAGGACCTTGAATCAGCAGATCCTTGCGACAAGGTAACTTCCATGGCGGATATGACGACATCGCCACTAGATCCACAAACCACGTCCTCCACAGCAACCCCGGAGCAATCAAAATAGCTCAAGCTTACTCCTGCTTGGTGCGGGCCACTACTCGAGGTAGAAGATGCAACGGTGGAAATATGTAAATTAGATTTAAGTCCCAGGGTACCGCTAAGGCGTCTATTAGTTCTGCCTGGAAATCCCTGGATCGCGACACGTATCTGGGTAGCTTGCAATTGAGTCTGGACGCCATGAGATCTATCTCCGGCATCCCCCATCTGCTGCAGAGGTCCGAACATCTCGGGACCATTCCCCTGGATGAAACGTGTGTCTGCTCAGAAAATCCGCTTCCCAGTTATCCACACCCGGCATGTGAATCAATGAGAGCAAACAATTGTGAGTCTCTGCCTATTCCAGGATCCGAGATACTTCCCTCATGGCTAGGGAGCTTCTCGTCCCCCCCCCTGGTGGTTTATGTTAGCCACTGAGGTAATGTTGTCTGATTGGAATCTGATTAAATAGGACGACCCCAGAGGGGGCAAAAGCCCTCAGAGCGTTGAATATCGCTCAAAGTTCCAGAATATTTATAGGTAGACTCGATTCCTATTGAGTCCATCTGCCCTGTGCCTTTCTGGCACCCCAAACAGCTCCCCATCCTGATAGACTGGCATCCGTGGTTACAATCTCACAGGATGGTCTCATGAAGGATGTCCCCATGTGACAACTTCCCCGGTCGGATCCACCAAGACAGGGACTCCCTCACCGGTCTGTCCAGAGATATCTGTTGGGACAAATCTGAATGATCGCCGTTCCATTGTCTCAACATGCACAGCTGCAGAGGTCTGAGATGGAACCTGGCAAATGGAATGACATCTATGCTGGATACCATAAGCCTGATTAACTCCATACACCTGGCCACAGTTGTCCTGGAGGACGTCTGCAGGGCTAGACAGTTGGACGCAAGCTTGCAACATCTCTGGTCTGTCAAAAATATCTTCATTGCTGAAGAATTTATTGTCGTACCCAGGAACTCCACCCTGTTGCTGGGGACCAATGAACTCTTTCTTTCATTTATCTTCCACCCGTGGGACGAAAGGAGAAGAGCTCTCGAGTGATCCTTCACATGACTGTAGGACTGAGCCTGGACCAGGATATCATCCAGATACGGTGCCACTGCAATTCCTCTGGCTCTCGCTACAGCAAGAAGAGCTCCCAAAATCCTTGGGGCGGTTGCAAGACCAAACGGAAGGGCCACAAACTGGAAGTGCTGGTCCAGGAAGGTGAACCTTAGAAATTTAAAGTGATCCCTGTGGATTGGAATATGAATGTAAGCATCCTTCAGGTCTATAGTTGCCATGAATTGCCCCTCTTGAACCAGGGGCAAAATTGACCTGATCGTCTCCATCTTGAACGATGGTACTGACAGAAACTTGTTTAGAGCCTTTAGGTCCAGAATTCAACAAAACGTGACCTCCTTCTTTGGGAACACGAAAAGGTTTGAATAATACCCCAGACCTCTTTCTGCCGGAGGAACTGGGACGATTACCCCGAGAGATGAGAGATCCCTCACACATCCCAGGAAGGTGTCTCTCTTTTCTGGCCTTGAAGAGATGTTTGACAGGAGGAACCTGCCTCTGGGCGGATACGATTTGAAACCTATCCTGTACCCTTGGGCGATGACCTCCAGAACCCAAGGGTCTGTAACGTCTCCCCTCCAGGCCCCCGCAAAAAGAGATAGTCTCCCCCCTACCTGGTCCAAGGACGGGTCGGGGCCGCCCCTTCATGCCGACTTTGACTTAGCGGGCTTCTTGTTCTGCTTGGACTTGTTCCTAGAGTTTACTGGCTTCCAAGATCACTTGGATTGCTCAGATTTTGCAGAAGGCTGCTGGCACTGAGACTTGTCCTCACGAAAGGGACGAAAAGTGGATCCCTAAGGTTTGGCTATCTTATTCTGAGGTAAGAAGGCCCCCTTGCCATCCGTGACTGTAGAAATGATAGACTCCAGGCCCGGGCCAAACAAAACATTCCCCTTGAATGGTAGGGAAAGCAAGTGAGACTTAGACGTCATGTCAGCAAACCACGATTTTAGCCACAGAGCCCAGCAGGCTAAAACAGAAAACCCTGAATGCGCTACCCTTAGGGCTTTGATTCGATCCAGAATCTCATCGAGGGGAGTCTCCACCTCGACCACTGCTGATAGTGCATCACAACAGTAGGTAGCCGCACCAGCCACCGCAGCAACTGTCTCTGTCGGTTGGAAAACGAACACCGTCAGTTGGAACATCTTCCGCAACATGGACAACATCTTTTTATCCATGGGTTCCTTAAAAGAGGAGCTATCCTCAAGTGGAATGGTCGTTCTCTTAGCAAACATGGAGATAACACCATCGACCCTAGGGACGGTTCCCCACCGTTCAAGCTGCGCGTCCGGAACGGGGAAAAGCTTCTTCTTAAGAAGATGAGGGAGAAAAGGGGCGAACCCAGTTTCTCCCATTCATTCTTAATAATGTTCGCCATTTTGATATGAACCGGGAAGGCCTGGGGCACTACCCTGTCCTCGTTAAACCTATCCAGTTTAGGGATCGTAGGTTCCTCCGGGAGTTTCGGTTCCGAAACCTCCAGCGTAGCAAGAACTTCTTTCAGCAGAAAGCGCAAATGCTCCATCTTAAACTTACAAATCTGGTTTCTCCCCAGAGGCCTAGAAGTAGCCAATTCCGACCTAGAAGCAACATCTAATGATAAGTCGGAGTCGTCCTCCTCAGGGGATAATCTGTCTGAGACATCCAGTGGAGTCGAGACCCCTGAGACGGACAGCAGTGCCGTACCTTCCGCATGCGCTGATTAGGATGAGGCATTGCATTTATGGCCGCAGAAACCGCCGTCTGCAACGGATTGGCGAAATCTGGAGGCCAAAGGGCCCCTCCCGCGGGAAGATTAGAAGTGCCCTGGGGAACTGCTTGTGTAATCGGAGATGATTGTGGGGAACGCACCTCGCGGGGCGGAGAACCCTCAGAGGTGGACGGCTCAGTCGTACCAAGTACTTTATTCTTTTTTTATATAGCAATATTGTGGAATAAATTGTGTCAGCCGTACGACCAGAAGCTCCTCACAGTATACACAGTTAATAGGTTTAGATAAAGAGGGAGTATCTTCTAACATATCAGAGTCCTCCATAGCTTGTGCATTTATTACGGACTTGATCAAATTATTAAATGGCCCCGTTATATATCCCAATAGCCGGGGCACTCACTACCTCCTATGACCTGGACTACAGGAAACAGCTCCTCCGAACACAGATCGAGCAATTGGAAGTAACAGAAGCCACACCCGGTCACATGGAGTGCCAAGCAGGACCACCCCTGCACTCGAGAGGGACGCACCAAAATAAGCCTGCCTCAATCTCTCTCTAACTGTTCCACACTGACAGAGCCTCATCTCACACAAGTGCAGCAGAAACACAATAAACAATATTATGCATAATAAAATCCCCCCTGTTCCACAACCCCTTTCTGAGCGTATTACCCTAGATTCTATACAGATAAAAGGAGTCACACTGGGACCCTGTCTTCATGCGTTATCATATATATATATATATATATATATATATATATATATATATATATATATATATAATGAAACAATCCTGCCAGAATCAACGACGTGGAACCGGAACACGTCGCTCCTGACAGACTTGAGAGAAGAAAAGCAGGGGCAGCGAAACTCGTCAATGCTGATTGCTTAAGGAGCTGTTAATATGAGTTGGGATGGTTTCGCAGAACTCCTCCCCCTGCATCTACGGATTTTAACTTTCACCCATGCTCTCACTGAGAGACTGACAGGACTACTTAAAACTCCAGTCCCATTGCGAAGAGTACTACCCTCCATAAGAGACTACTCCGAATCTTCCGACACTTCTCTGCTAACCTCCTGTAACGAAAGGCAAAGAATGACTGGGGGATGAGGGGAGATATTTAAGCCTTTGGCTGGGGTGTCTGTGCCTCCTCCTCGTGGCCAGGTTCTTATTTCCCACAAGTAATGAATAAAGCAGTGGACTCTCCTCCCATTAAGATGGAAATAAGCTAAGGAAAAAATACACTTTAAATTTTATCCCAAATTAGGATCGATCCCCAGCTAAAATTATGTGAGAAAAGTTAAGAAAAAACATTTAATAAACATCAAATAAACTTTTAAAATACCCATCAGGCAACCCCACACCTCAATTACTGAGGTGCCTTATCGCTACCAATTAAGACCGGATCACCCAGAAATGGAAAAAAACAACAACTTTTTCCTCAGAAACCTTATGAAGTAAAGCCGGTAATGTGACCGCAACTGCCAAGCTCAAATTACTGCTGTGACACAAAGAGGCACCACTTTCTGGTACACTGAGTAAAAGAAATATCTGTTTTTTCAAACCTGACAGTTTAAAATGTTGCATCATTTTATTTTAAAGCAAAGGGGAAATGAATAAACTGCTGAAATAAAAAATTCAGCCTTACTTTCAGTTTAAACTTGTATTGTTTTATCAAGTAAATATGTGTCAGAAAATAAAGCCTAATAAAAACATTTTACCCTTTCTTTTTAAAAGAGTTTAAATGTTAGTCTCACACATGCTACAGTGCCTGCTTCATGCCCCAGTGTAACCCATACAACAGGATTATCTATGTCCTAATAAAAAAGCAGTGTCTTAATTTGTTAAGTGCATGGTCTTCCCAACTGGAAGAAAAAGCACTTACCTGCTCCGTTGTCCGACATGTAGACAGTTACAAGGTATGAGAAGACACAGTTCTTCACAGAGACCTTTGAAAAAGAAAGAACAGAGTAGCCAACTCTGGCTTTCTAAGCTAGGGCAGCAATTGTTAGGAAAACGCAGCAAGTACCTCTTTACAAGTTCCTAACTGCTTTAAAGCCACCACTACCCGACTCCAAGGAATGACATGGAATACGGCTATACCCCAAAACTTGCTTGTAGATGAAATTACAAAAAATTCTCAGACACCTAAACTTCATCTCCTCCATGCACCGAAGGCAAAGAGAATGACTGGGGGTTGTGGGTAACGAACAATTGTAGGTGGATCCAGCAAACTAGGATGCGGCCAGTTGGCCAGGTGCACGATGGATGAGCTAGCGACCATTTAGCTCTACATATGTACAAAAAGGCAGTTCCACAGCACCTTAAATAAAATGTCCTTTATTAAACTTTCATGGACAGCATAACATGCGACGTTTCGGGAACGTTATCCCTTAATCATGCATGATTAAGGGATAACGTTCACGAAACGTTGCATGTTATGCTGTCCATGAAAGTTTAATAAAGGACATTTTATTTAAGGTGCTGTGGAACTGCCTTTTTGTACATATGTGGGGGTTGTGGGTAAGGGAGTGATACTTAGCAGTTTAACTGTGATGCTCTTTGCCTATTCCTGCTGGCCAGGAGAGATATTCCCAACAGTAATTACTCAAGCCGTGGACTCACCATATCTTAGGAAAGAAAAACAATTAAGGGCATACATTTCTTTTAATTATTATTATTTTTTTTTTTTTAAAGAATGCACTTAAAAAAAAAATCAATCAGGCAAAAATAAATCAAGCTGAGACAACTGCCTGAAGGACCTTCTTGCCAAAGGCTGCAGAAGCAGCAAAAACATCAAAATGGTAACATTTAGTAAACGTATGCAAAGGACACCAAGTAGCTGCTTCATTCTTGAAAGAAGTGGCCACTGACTTTGTAGAATAAGCAGTAATCCGTTGCAGTGGGGGCTGACCTGCCTCCAAGTAAGCCTTGTGAATCAAAAGTTTCAACCAAGAAGCCAAAAAAATAGGCGAAACTTTCTGACCTTTTCTAGTACCAAAATAAAAAAAACTAGAAGTCTGTCTGAAATCCTTAGTAGCATCAATATAATATTCCAATGCTCTAACAACATCCAAATTATGCAAAGATCTCTCTGAAGCATTCTAGGTATAAAGACACAAAAAAAGGAACACAAATCTCGCTGGTATTGTCTGAAGAAACAACTTCAGTCAAACAGTTAAATTTAATCCTTAAAACTGCCTTATCCTGATGAAAAATAAGATGAGGATCACTGGAAAGTGCAGACAATTATGAAACTCTTCTAGCAGAAGAGATAGACTAAAGGAATAAAACCTTCCAAGAAAGAAGTTTAATCTCTACTTTATGCATAGCTTTAAAAGAAGGAGCCTGCAAAACTATTAACACCAAGTCAAGACTGCATTGAGGAGAAATTGGCACAATTACTGGTTTAATACAGGCAAAAGCCTGAAAAAAAAACATGAATATCAGGAAGACTAGCAATCTTCCTTTGAAACAAAATTGAAAGAGCAGAAATCTACCCCTTCAAAGAAATGAGATTCGGATGGAAAAGCAGACCTTGAGACAGAAAGTCTGACCGTAGATGGAGAAGCCAAGTAGAGCAACTGGACATCTGAACCAGATCTGCATACCAAATACTGCGAGGCCAAGCTGGGGAAATCAGTATTACTGATGATCTGATGATCTCTCTAGGCTTATCTTGGAGATCACCCTGGAACAAGTACCAGAGGAGGAAACAGATAAGCAAGCTGAAATAACAAAGAAGCTACTAGAGCATCCACAAATTCTGCCTGATGATCCCTTGACCTCGCAAAGTACCTGGAAAGTTTGTTACTCAAAGGAGAAACCATCAGATCAATCATATTGTGGACCTTTGGGTTCTCCCAGAGATGGAACACATCCTGGTGAAGAGACGATTTCCCTGGATGTAGAGATTGACCACTGAGAAAGTCTGCTTCCCAATTGTTCAATCCTGAAATATGAATTGCAGAAATTTGACAAAAATTATTTTCCGCCCCAAGAAACAATTTATGCCACTTCCCACATGGGTTGACATGCGCCACTGCTGTGACATTTTCGGTTTGGAAACGGATATGAGACTCCCTTTTCAACAGAGGCCAAGTCTGAAGAACTCTGAAAATAGCTCAGAGTTCCAGAACATTTATTGGTACCCTCACCTTCCGAGGATCCCAAACTCCCTGTGCTCTCAGAGACCTCCAAACAGCTCCCCAACCTGAAAGACTTGCAACTGTAGTGATCACAGTCCATGCAGGATGAGCAAAAGAAGCCCCTTGAATAAAGAACTGATGATCCAGCCACCAAGTCAGAGACTGACATGTATTGGGATCCATAAAAATCTTTTGAGATAGTGGAGTATGATCCCTGCACCACTGATGAAGCATACAAATCTGAAGAGGTTTATGTGAAAATGAGCAATATGAATTGCATTTGATGCTGCAATCAAGAGCCCTAAAACTTCCATACAAAGAGTAATAGAGGGAAAGGAGAGGGACTTTAGGTTCAGACAAGTTGACATAAATTTTAACCTTCTCTGCTCTGTTAGAGAAGGACAAGTGGAAACAATCTATTTGAAAACCCCAAAAAACATAATTTATGTAAGAACTTACCTGATAAATTCATTTCTTTCATATTAGCAAGAGTCCATGAGCTAGTGATGTATGGGATATACATTCCTACCAGGAGGGGCAAAGTTTCCCAAACATCAAAATGCCTATAAATACACCCCTCACCACACCCACAAATCAGTTTAACGAATAGCCAAGAAGTGGGGTGATAAGAAAAAAGTGCGAAGCATAAATATAAGGAATTGGAATAATTGTGCATTATACAAAAAAATCATAATCACCACAAAAAAGGGTGGGCCTCATGGACTCTTGCTAATATGAAAGAAATGAATTTATCAGGTAAGTTCTTACATAAATTATGTTTTCTTTCATGTAATTAGCAAGAGTCCATGAGCTAGTGACGTATGGGATAATGACTACCCAAGATGTGGATCTTCCACGCAAGAGTCACTAGAGAGGGAGGGATAAAATAAAGACAGCCAATTCCGCTGAAAAAAATCCACACCCAAAAATAAAGTTTAAATCTCATAAAGAAAAAAACTGAAAATATAAGAAGATTCAAACTGAAACAGCTGCCTGAAGTACTTTTCTACCAAAGACAGCTTCAGAAGAAGAAAACACATCAAAATGGTAGAATTTAGTAAAAGTATGCAAAGAAGACCAAGTTGCTGCTTTGCAAATCTGATCAACCGAAGCATCATTCCTAAACGCCCAGGAAGTAGAAACTGACCTAGTAGAATGAGCTGTAATCCTTTGAGGCGGAGTTTTACCCGACTCGACATAAGCATGATGAATTAAAGATTTCAACCAAGATGCCAAAGAAATGGCAGAGGCCTTCTGACCTTTCCTAGAACCGGAAAAGATAACAAATAGACTAGAAGTCTTTCGGAAATTCTTAGTAGCTTCAACATAATATTTCAAAGCTCTAACTACATCCAAAGAATGCAATGATTTCTCCTTAGAATTCTTAGGATTAGGACATAATGAAGGAACCACAATTTCTCTACTAATGTTGTTAGAATTCACAACCTTAGGTAAAAATTTAAAAGAAGTTCGCAACACCGCCTTATCCTGGAGAAAAATCAGAAAAGGAGACTCACAAGAAAGAGCAGATAATTCAGAAACTCTTCTGGCAGAAGAGATGGCCAAAAGGAACAAAACTTTCCAAGAAAGTAATTTAATGTCCAATGAATGCATAGGTTCAAACGGAGGAGCTTGAAGAGCCCCCAGAACCAAATTCAAACTCCAAGGAGGAGAAATTGACTTAATGACAGGTTTTATACGAGCATTCCTTCAGAATCTTGGAGATTACTCTTGGAAGAAGAACTAGAGGCGGAAAGATATAGGCAGGATGATACTTCCAAGGAAGTGACAATGCATCCACTGCTTCCGCTTGAGGATCCCTGGATCTGGACAGATACCTGGGAAGTTTCTTGTTTAGATGAGAGGCCATCAGATCTATTTCTGGAAGTCCCCACATTTGAACAATCTGAAGAAATATCTCTGGGTGAAGAGACCATTCGCCCGGAAGTAACGTTTGGCGACTGAGATAATCCGCTTCCCAATTGTCTATACCTAGGATATGAACCGCAGAAACTAGACAGGAGCTGGATTCCGCCCAAACCAGAATTCGAGATACTTCTTTCATAGCCAGAGGACTGTGAGTCCCTCCTTGATGATTGATGTATGCCACAGTTGAGACATTGTCTGTCTGAAAACAAATGAACGATTCTCTCTTTAGAAGAGGCCAAGACTGAAGAGCTCTGAAAATTGCACGGAGTTCCAAAATATTGATCGGTAATCTCACCTCCTGAGATTCCCAAATCCCTTGTGCTGTCAGAGACCCCCACACAGCTCCCCAACCTGTAAGACTTGCATCTGTTGAAATTACAGTCCAGGTCGGAATAACAAAAGAAGCCCCCTGAACTAAACGATGGTGATCTGTCCACCACGTCAGAGAGTGTCGTACAATCGGTTTTAAAGATATTAATTGAGATATCTTTGTGTAATCCCTGCACCACTGGTTCAGCATACAGAGCTGAAGAGGTCGCATGTGAAAACGAGCAAAGGGGATCGCGTCCGATGCAGCAGTCATAAGACCTAGAATTTCCATGCATAAAGCTACCGAAGGGAATGATTGTGACTGAAGCTTTCGACAAGCTGATATCAATTTTAGACGTCTCTTGTCTGTCAAAGATAGAGTCATGGACACTGAATCTATCTGGAAACCTAAAAAACAGAATTTATGCTTACCTGATAAATTACTTTCTCCAACGGTGTGTCCGGTCCATGGCGTCATCCTTACTTGTGGGATATTCTCTTCCCCAACAGGAAATGGCAAAGAGTCCCAGCAAAGCTGGTCACATGATCCCTCCTAGGCTCCGCCCACCCCAGTCATTCGACCGACGGACAGGAGGAAATATATATAGGAGAAACCATATGATACCGTGGTGACTGTAGTTAGAGAAAATAATTCATCAGACCCGATTAAAAAACCAGGGCGGGCCGTGGACCGGACACACCGTTGGAGAAAGTAATTTATCAGGTAAGCATAAATTCTGTTTTCTCCAACATTGGTGTGTCCGGTCCACGGCGTCATCCTTACTTGTGGGAACCAATACCAAAGCTTTAGGACACGGATGAAGGGAGGGAGCAAATCAGGTCACCTAAACGGAAGGAACCACAGCTTGCAAAACCTTTCTCCCAAAAATAGCCTCCGAAGAAGCAAAAGTATCAAATTTGTAAAATTTGGCAAAAGTGTGCAGTGAAGACCAAGTCGCTGCCTTACATATCTGGTCAACAGAAGCCTCGTTCTTGAAGGCCCATGTGGAAGCCACAGCCCTAGTGGAGTGAGCTGTGATTCTTTCGGGAGGCTGCCGTCCGGCAGTCTCATAAGCCAATCGGATAATGCTTTTAAGCCAAAAGGAAAGAGAGGTAGAAGTCGCTTTTTGACCTCTCCTTTTACCAGAATAAACAACAAACAAGGAAGATGTTTGTCTGAAATCTTTAGTAGCCTCTAAATAGAATTTTAGAGCACGGACTACGTCCAAATTGTGTAACAAACGTTCCTTCTTTGAAACTGGATTCGGACACAAAGAAGGTACAACTATCTCCTGGTTAATATTTTTGTTGGAAACAACTTTCGGAAGAAAACCAGGCTTAGTACGCAAAACCACCTTATCTGCATGGAACACCAGATAGGGCGGAGAACACTGCAGAGCAGATAACTCTGAAACTCTTCTAGCAGAAGAAATTGCAACTAAAAATAAAACTTTACAAGATAGTAACTTAATATCTATGGAATGTAAAGGTTCAAACGGAACCCCTTGAAGAACTGAAAGAACTAGATTTAGACTCCAGGGAGGAGTCAAAGATCTGTAAACAGGCTTGATCCTAACCAGAGCCTGAACAAATGCTTGAACATCTGGCACAGCTGCCAGTCTTTTGTGAAGTAAAACAGATAAAGCAGAGATCTGTCCCTTTAGAGAACTTGCAGATAATCCTTTCTCCAAACCTTCTTGTAGAAAGGATAGAATCTTAGGAATTTTTATCTTGTTCCATGGGAATCCTTTGGATTCACACCAACAGATATATTTTTTCCATATTTTATGGTATATTTTTCTAGTTACAGGCTTTCTAGCCTGAATCAGAGTATCTATTACAGAATCTGAAAACCCACGCTTTGATAAAATCAAGCGTTCAATCTCCAAGCCGTCAGTTGGAGGGAAACCAGATTCGGATGTTCGAATGGACCCTGAACAAGAAGGTCCTGTCTCAAAGGTAGCTTCCATGGTGGAGCCGATGACATATTCACCAGGTCTGCATACCAAGTCCTGCGTGGCCACGCAGGAGCTATCAAGATCACCGAGGCCCTCTCCTGATTGATCCTGGCTACCAGCCTGGGAATGAGAGGAAACGGTGGGAATACATAAGCTAGGTTGAAGGTCCAAGGTGCTACTAGTGCATCTACTAGAGTCGCCTTGGGATCCCTGGATCTGGACCCGTAGCAAGGAACCTTGAAGTTCTGACGAGACGCCATCAGATCCAAGTCTGGAATGCCCCATAATTGAGTTATTTGGGCAAAGATTTCCGGATGGAGTTCCCACTCCCCCGGATGGAATGTCTGACGACTCAGAAAATCCGCTTCCCAATTTTCCACTCCTGGGATGTGGATCGCAGACAAGTGGCAGGAGTGATCCTCCGCCCATTGAATTATCTTGGTCACTTCTTTCATCGCCAGGGAACTCATTGTTCCCCCCTGATGATTGATATATGCAACGGTCGTCATGTTGTCTGATTGAAACCTTATGAATTTGGCCTTTGCTAGTTGAGGCCAAGCTCTGAGAGCATTGAATATCGCTCTCAGTTCCAGAATGTTTATCGGGAGAAGAGACTCTTCCCGAGACCATAGACCCTGAGCTTTCAGGGATTCCCAGACCGCGCCCCAGCCCACTAGACTGGCGTCGGTCGTGACAATGACCCACTCTGGTCTGCGGAAGCTCATTCCCTGTGACAGATTGTCCAGGGTCAGCCACCAACGGAGTGAATCTCTGGTCTTTTGATCTACTTGAATCATCGGAGACAAGTCTGTATAATCCCCATTCCACTGTCTGAGCATGCACAGTTGTAATGGTCTTAGATGAATTTGTGCAAAAGGAACTATGTCCATTGTTGCAACCATCAATCCTATTACTTCCATGCACTGCGCTATGGAAGGACGAGGAACAGAATGAAGTACTTGACAAGAGCTTAGAAGTTTTGATTTTCTGACCTCTGTCAGAAAAATCCTCATTTCTAAGGAATCTATTATTGTTCCCAAGAAGGGAACTCTTGTTGACGGGGACAGAGAACTTTTTTCTTTGTTCACCTTCCATCCGTGAGATCTGAGAAAGGCTAGGACGATGTCCGTATGCGCCTTTGCTTTTGACAGGGACGACGCTTGAATTAGGATGTCGTCCAAGTAAGGTACTACTGCAATGCCCCTTGGTCTTAGAACCGCTAGAAGGGACCCTAGTACCTTTGTGAAAATCCTTGGAGCAGTGGCTAATCCGAATGGAAGTGCCACAAACTGGTAATGCTTGTCCAGAAAAGCGAACTTTAGGAACTGATGATGTTCCTTGTGGATAGGAATATGTAGGTACGCATCCTTTAAATCCACGGTAGTCATATATTGACTTTCCTGGATGGTGGGTAGGATCGTTCGAATAGTTTCCATTTTGAACGATGGTACCCTGAGAAATTTGTTTAGGATCTTCAGATCCAAAATTGGTCTGAATGTTCCCTCTTTTTTGGGAACTATGAACAGATTGGAATAAAATCCCATTCCTTGTTCTCTTATTGGAACTGGATGTATCACTCCCATCTTTAACAGGTCTTCTACACAATGTAAGAATGCCTGTCTCTTTATTTGGTTTGAAGATAAGTGAGACCTGTGGAACCTTCCCCTTGGGGGTAGTTCCTTGAATTCCAGGAGATAACCTTGAGAAACTATTTCTAGCGCCCAAGGATCCTGAACATCTCTTGCCCAAGCCTGAGCAAAGAGAGAGAGTCTGCCCCCCACTAGATCCGGTCCCGGATTGGGGGCTATCCCTTCATGCTGTTTTGGTAGCAGTGGTAGGCTTCTTGGCCTGCTTACCCTTGTTCCAGCCTTGCATTGGTTTCCAGGCTGGTTTGGGTTGTGAAGTATTACCCTCCTGCTTAGAGGATGCAGAATTAGAAGCTGGTCCGTTTCTGCGAAAGGGACGAAAATTAGGCTTATTTTTAGCCTTAAAAGACCTATCCTGTGGGAGGGCGTGGCCCTTTCCCCCAGTGATGTCTGAAATAATCTCTTTCAAATCTGGTCCAAAAAATGTTTTACCTTTGAAAGGAATGTTAAGCAATTTTGTCTTGGAAGACACATCCGCTGACCAAGACTTTAGCCAAAGCGCTCTGCGCGCCACGATAGCAAACCCTGAATTTTTCGCCGCTAATCTAGCTAATTGCAAAGCGGCATCTAAAACAAAAGAGTTAGCCAATTTAAGTGCTTGAACTCTGTCCATAACCTCCTCATATGAAGATTCTTTACTGAGCGACTTTTCTAGTTCCTCGAACCAGAAACACGCTGCCGTAGTGACAGGAACAATGCATGAAATTGGTTGTAGAAGGTAACCTTGCTGTACAAAAATCTTTTTAAGCAAACCCTCTAATTTTTTATCCATAGGATCTTTGAAAGCACAACTATCTTCGATAGGAATAGTAGTGCGTTTGTTTAGAGTAGAAACCGCCCCCTCGACCTTGGGGACTGTCTGCCATAAGTCCTTTCTGGGGTCGACTATAGGAAATAATTTCTTAAATATAGGGGGGGGAAACAAAAGGTATGCCGGGCTTTTCCCACTCTTTATTTACTATGTCCGCCACCCGCTTGGGTATAGGAAAAGCGTCGGGGGGCACCGGAACCTCTAGGAACTTGTCCATCTTACATAATTTCTCTGGAATGACCAAATTGTCACAATCATCCAGAGTAGATAACACCTCCTTAAGCAGTGCGCGGAGATGTTCTAATTTAAATTTAAATGTCACAACATCAGGTTCAGCTTGATGAGAAATTTTTCCTGAATCTGAGATTTCTCCATCAGACAAAACCTCCCTCATGGCCCCTTGAGATTGGTGTGAGGGTATGTCAGAACAGTTATCATCAGCGCCCTCTTGCTCTTCAGTGTTTAAAACAGAGCAATCGCGCTTTCTCTGATAAGTAGGCATTTTGGATAAAAGATTTGCTATGGAGTTATCCATTACAGCCGTTAATTGTTGCATGGTAATAAGTATTGGCGCACTAGATGTACTAGGGGCCTCCTGTGTGGGCAAAACTGGTGTAGATACAGTAGGGGATGATGTAGTATCATGTTTACTCCCCTCATTTGAGGAATCATCTTGGGCAATATCATTATCTGTGGCATTACTGTCCTTACTTTGTTTGGACACTATGGCACAATTATCACATAAATTTAAAAGGGGAGACACATTGGCTTTCATACATATAGAACATAGCTTATCTGATGGTACAGACATGTTAAACAGGCTTAAACTTGTCAACAAAGCACAAAAAACTTTTTAAAATAAAACCGTTACTGTCTCTTTAAATTTCAAACTGAAAACACTTTATTACTGAATATGTGAAAAAGTATGAAGGAATTGTTCAAAAATTACCAACATTTCACCACAGTGTCTTAAGGCATTAAAAGTATTGCACACCAAATTTCAGAGCTTTAACCCTTAAAATAACGGAACCGGAGCCGTTTTTAAATTTAACCCCTATACAGTCCCAGCTATATGCTTTGCTGAGACCCAACCAAGCCCAGAGGGGAATACGATACCAAATGACGCCTTCTAGAAGCTTTTTTAGTGATTCTTAGATCCTCACACATGCATCTGCATGCCTTGCTCTCCAAAAACAACTGCGCAGTAATGGCGCGAAAATGAGGCTCAGTCTATAACTAGAAAGGCCCCCAGACTAAAAAAGGTGTCCAACACAGTGCCTGCCGTTTTTTAAACGTTCCCCAAGATTATAATGCCAATTATTAGCTAGAATCTGCATAATATGCCCCAATAAAGCAATCGTTTTAGCCCATAAAAATGTCTACCAGTTTTTAAGCCCTTTTTTAAGCCCTTTATTCTTTTATGTTTGACTAAGAAAATGGCTTACCGGTCCCCATGAGGGGAAATGACAGCCTTCCAGCATTACATGGTCTTGTTAGAAATGTGGCTAGTCATACCTTAAGCAGAAAAGTCTGCTAACTGTTTCCCCCAACTGAAGTTACTTCATCTCAACAGTCCTGTGTGGAAACAGCAATCGATTTTAGTTACTGTCTGCTAAAATCATCTTCCTCTTACAAACAGAAATCTTCATCCTTTTCTGTTTCAGAGTAAATAGTACATACCAGCACTATTTTAAAATAACAAACACTTGATAGAAGAATAAAAACTACATTTAAACACCAAAAAACTCTTAACCATCTCCGTGGAGATGTTGCCTGTGCAACGGCAAAGAGAATGACTGGGGTGGGCGGAGCCTAGGAGGGATCATGTGACCAGCTTTGCTGGGACTCTTTGCCATTTCCTGTTGGGGAAGAGAATATCCCACAAGTAAGGATGACGCCGTGGACCGGACACACCAATGTTGGAGAAAGGTTACCCTTGTCTGAGGAATCAATGAACTTTTTGGTAAAATGATCCTCCAACCATGATCTTGAAGAAACAACACAAGTCGATTCGTATGAGATTCTGCTAAATGTGAAGACTGAGCAAGTACCAAGATATCGTCTAAATAAGGAAATACCACAATACCCTGTTCTCTGATTACAGACAGAAGGGCACCGAGAACCTTTGTAAAAATTCTTGGAGCTGTTGCTAGGCCAAACGGCAGAGCCACAAACTGGTAATGCTTGTCTAGGAAAGAGAATCTCAGAAACTGATAGTGATCTGGATGAATCGGAATATGCAGATATGCATCATGTAAATCTATTGTAGACATATAATGCCCTTGCTGAACAAAAGGCAGGATAGTCCTTACAGTTACCATTTTGAATGTTGGTATCCTTACATAACGATTCAATATTTTTAGATCCAGAACTGGTCTGAAGGAATTCTCCTTCTTTGGTACAATGAAGAGATTTGAATAAAACCCCAGCCCCTGTTCCAGAACTGGAACTGGCATAATTACTCCAGCCAACTCTAGATCTGAAACACATTTCAGAAATGCTTGAGCCTTCGCTGGGTTTACTGGGACACGGGAAAGAAAAAATCTCTTTGCAGGAGGCCTTATCTTGAAGCCAATTCTGTACCCTTCTGAAACAATGTTCTGAATCCAAAGATTGTGAACGGAATTGATCCAAATTTCTTTGAAAAAACGTAATCTGCCCCCTACCAGCTGAGCTGGAATGAGGGCCGCACCTTCATGTGGACTTAGGAGCTAGCTTTGATTTTCTAAAAGGCTTGGATTTATTCCAGACTGGAGATGGTTTCCAAACTGATACCGCTCCTGAGGATGAAGGATCAGGCTTTTGTTCCTTGTTGTGACGAAAACGATAATTAGACCTAAATTTACCTTTAGATTTTTTATCCTGTGGTAAAAAAGTTCCTTTCCCTCCAGTAACAGTTGAGATAATAGAATCCAACTGAGAACCAAATAATGTATTACCCTGGAAAGAAAGGGAAAGCAGAGTAGACTTAGAAGACATATCAGCATTCCAAGTTTTAAGCCATAAAGCTCTTCTAGCTAAAATAGCTAGAGACATATACCTGACATCAACTCTAATGATATCAAAGATGGCATCACAAATAAAATTATTAGCATGTTGAAGAAGAATAATGCTATGAGAATTATGATCCGTTACTTGTTGCGCTAAAGCTTCTAACCAAAAAGTTGAAGCTGCAGCAACATCTGCTAAAGATATAGCAGGTCTAAGAAGATTACCTGAACACAAGTAAGCTTTTCTTAGAAAGGATTCAATTTTCCTATCTAAAGGATCCTTAAAGGAAGTACCATCTGCCGTAGGAATTGTAGTACACTTAGCAAGAGTAGAGACAGCCCCATCAACCTTAGGGATTTTGTCCCAAAACTCTAATCTGTCAGATGGCACAGGATATAATTGCTTAAAACGTTTAGAAGGAGTACATGAATTACCCAAATTATTCCATTCCCTGGAAATTACTTCAGAAATAGCACCAGGTACAGGAAAAACTTCTGGAATAACTACAGGAGATTTAAAAACCTTATCTAAACGTTTAGATTTAGTATCAAGAGGACCAGAATCCTCAATTTCTAATGCAATTAGGACTTTTTTAAGTAAAGAACGAATAAATTCCATTTTAAATAAATATGAAGATTTATCAGCATCAACCTCTGAGACAGAATCCTCTGAACCAGAAGAACCATTATCAGAATCAGAATGATGATGTTCATTTAAAAATTCATCTGAAAAATGAGAAGTTTTAAAAGACTTTTTACGTTTACTAGAAGGAGGAATAACAGACATAGCCTTCTTAATGGATTTAGAAAAAAAATCTCTTATGTTATCAGGAACACTCCAAGTATTAGATGTTGATGGAACAGCAACAGGTAATGTAACAGTACTAAAGGAAATATTATCTGCATTAACAAGTTTGTCATGACAATCAGTACAAACAACAGCTGGGGGAACAGATACCATAAGTTTACAGCAGATACACTTAGCTTTGGTAGCTCCAGCACCAGGCAGCGATTTTCCAGAAGTATCTTCTGACTCAGTTTCAACGTGGGACATCTTGCAATATGTAATAGAAAAAACAACATATAAAGCAAAATTGATCAAATTCCTTAAATGACAGTTTCAGGAATGGGAAAAAATGCCAGTGAACAAGCTTCTAGCAACCAGAAGCAATAAATAATGAGACTTAAATAATGTGGAGACAATAGTGACGCCCATATTTAAAAAAAAAAAAAAAAATGACGCCACATCCGGAACGCCAACACTTTTGGCGCAAAAAAAACGTCAAAAAATGACGTAACTTCCGGCGACACGTATGACGCCGGAAACAGAAAAAAATGTTGCGCCAAAAAAGTCTGCGCCAAGAATGACGCAATAAAATTAAGCATTTTCAGCCCCCGAGAGCCTAACAGCCCACAGGGAAAAAGGCAAATTTTAAGGTAAGAAAAAATGATTTCTCAAAATGCATTATTCCAAATATGAAACTGACTGTCTGAAATAAGGAACGTTGAACATCCTGAGTCAAGGCAAATAAATGTTTGAATACATATATTTAGAACTTTATAAAAAAGTGCCCAACCATAGCTTAGAGTGTCACAGAAAATAAGACTTACTTACCCCAGGACACTCATCTACGTTTGTAGAAAGCCAAACCAGTACTGAAACGAAAATCAGTAGAGGTAATGGTATATATATATAAGAGTATATCGTCGATCTGAAAAGGGAGGTAAGAGATGAATCTCTACGACCGATAACAGAGAACCTATGAAATAGACCCCGTAGAAGGAGATCATTGAATTCAAATAGGCAATACTCTCCTCACATCCCTTTGACATTCACTGCACGCTGAGAGGAAAACCGGGCTCCAACCTGCTGCGGAGCGCATATCAACGTAGAATCTAGCACAAACTTACTTCACCAGTTTGTAAAACTGATTTGTGGGTGTGGTGAGGGGTGTATTTATAGGCATTTTGAGGTTTGGGAAACTTTGCCCCTCCTGGTAGGAATGTATATCCCATACGTCACTAGCTCATGGACTCTTGCTAATTACATGAAAGAAAGTTACAATTATCTGAGGAACCAAAGAACTCTTTGATAAATTGATACTGTAATAATTTTGTTAAAGAAACAACAATGGTCTGTTGGTGTGAGATTCTGCTAAAGGAAAAGATGGAGCTTGAACCAAGATATCGTACAGGTAGCTAAACACTGAAATGCCCTGAGAGCTGATCACAGACAATAGGGAATCCAGAACCTTTATGAAAATTCTTGACGCTGTAGCCAGACCAAATGGTAGAGCAACAAACTGAAAACGGCTGTCTAGAAAGGCAAACTTTAGAAACTGGTAATGTTTCCTGTTGATTGGAACATGAAGATAAACATACTTTAAATCTATTGTGGACATGAACTGACCTTGCTGAACAAAAAGGCAGAATAGTCTGAAAAGTTTCTATTTTGAAAGAAGGAATTCTTACTAACTAGTTCAGAGCTTTCAGATCCAGGGGACTGGTCTGAAAGTACCTTCGGTCTTTCGAACAATGAAGAGATTTGAATAAAATCCCATCCCCTGTTTCTGCAAAGGAATTGGTAGAATCACCCCCAAAGTTTCCAGATCTGAAACGGAAAGAAAAAAAGGCTTGAGCCTTTAAGGGATTTCTTAAAACATTGGACAGAAAAAATCTTCCTCTGGGAGGCCTTGTTCTGAATCCTATTCGATGACCCTCAGAAACTATACTCAGAACCCAGGAACAGACTGGAACCAAGTCTCCTGTATAAAAGGCATAACCTACCCCCCCCCCCCCACCAGAGCTGCTGGATGAGGGGCCGCACTTTCATGCAGTCTTAGTGGTAGA